>NC_033795.1:69899661-69902161 GCF_001876935.1 Asparagus officinalis | reverse complement strand
AAATGTGCATGTAAGCACATGAGAAGAAAGGCACTTAGGTATGATATAATGTTTTCAATTGGACATGCATGATGAGCCTATGTTGATGAAGGGAAAAGGTGGGAGAATATTTAGGGGGCAGTGGCATGCAAAGGGGCTCATGCATGTGTGCGCTTTGTATATTCATCAATTTGTGTGTAGAAAACAGAACACTGAGATGTATGTACATAAAATATATGAAGAATATGAGTGCTGGTTCTAATGGGTATGGATTCAAAGGCCAATGGGAGGACACATGCAAGGAAAGGAGGTAAAAAGGGGAAGGCATCCCTAAGCTAAGCAAAAGCTGACTTCCTTTGCAATATTATACCAATTTTTCTTTTAATATCTTTTCGCATGAAGTTTTTGAAATGATTACATACTTCTTCAACCTATCACTCTTTCACACCGACCATTTGTAGAGGTGCCATGCTACAAACCACAACGCCCTAAAGTAAAGGTAGCCATTATTGCAGGGTGCATACATTTCGGATATAAATATTTATTATAGTTGTATCTGCTAATCAATCATAGATACGAAAACAAATATGTCTCAGTAAGAAAAATTCATATCTCATGCATGCTAAAATCATATATGGATGCATACATACAAGCGGATACAAAGTGAATTTGGGAAAATTAGATAATATTAAAAAATATAGTTCAGATGATACAAGAGAGTTCATTAATGTGTCGATTATATTTGAAAAAAATAGAGATTAAATCTCTTGATCATCAAAATTAATTCCTCAAAATCATTAATCTAAAGATTAAAATAATTACAACTATATTACCAACATACATTCAGATATTTTGGATACAAATTTAGCTATTTCACTACATATCTGTATCTGTAATCATATCATAATGGATGCAGATAATTTCTTAGATACGGATATTTTTGTGCACAAGTACACTATTCATTAAGTTATAGTTAGAGCCTGCGTGTATCCCTTTAAAAGTACGAGTTCGGAAAAAGCTTTCCATAATCAATATTACCCTTCACTATTTTAAATATTTTATTTAAATTTTAATCTATCCTAATCATATTTATGTCCTATCCAAATCCCATGTGAACTTACTACATCTCTACAATTTAAAGAAAATAAGATTAATAAAATATATAAAACAACTCCACTGTATTAGTTTGTTAAGGTAAAGAACTAACATGCTATTATATATGAAGTATTACTAAAAACCCCAAAAGATTTCAAATATTAGAAAAAATACTCTCAAAAGTTTA
Organism: Asparagus officinalis; assembly: GCF_001876935.1. Taxonomy (NCBI): domain Eukaryota; kingdom Viridiplantae; phylum Streptophyta; class Magnoliopsida; order Asparagales; family Asparagaceae; genus Asparagus; species Asparagus officinalis. The sequence goes on along the minus strand of NC_033795.1, from coordinate 69,900,900 downwards.
AAATTACACAAATATCCTGACGTTTCAAAAATTAAAATAACAAATATGAAATATAAAAATTAACAGTAGCCTCTGAAGAATTTAAAATTTACAGTTAACACCATTAATGTTTCAAAAATTATTAAAACACCTCAAAAGTTTAAATAATAAAAAAACACCCACCCTAAAATTCTAAAATTTTAAAACTTATAAACAATGAAGATGAATTCAAGGGATTATCATCAGACACCTAAAATTTTAAATTTTATAAAAAATAACTTGAAAGTTAAAAAAACTATAAATATCTCCTTCAAAAGTTAAAAATCATAAAAAACCCTAAAATTTCAAAACTTATAAACCGTACATATCAAATCTAAAATTTATTAGCAGAACGCCAAAAGTTTAAATTTTACAAAAAATGATCTAAAGTTTCAATAATTGTAAAAAACACACTTAAAATTTTATAGTTTCTAGAAATACCCTGACTTTCGAAAACTTACCACTAACACATGAAATATGAAAATTATAAGCATCCAATTTAATATTTAAAAGTTTTTAAAAACACTCTCAAAGTTATGAAATTTGCAAAACACACCCTTAAAAATTTTAAATCACAAAAAGGACTAAAATTTTAAAACTTAGCAAAAAAATAGTAGTTGTTTGATATTCTTTCATTAAGATATATAAATTTAACTTTTAATTTAATGTTTACTATCCCTTTTCAACATCTAAAAGTAGTCTAATCTTATCAAAAAAGATAAAGATGGAGAAAGGTTGATGTTGGCTCAATAAAAAATACAACATAAGGAATGAAAAATACTTTTTTCTGAATATTTTATAGAACAATGTATATATATATATATATATATATATATATATATATATATATATATATATATATACATAGAGATAATGATCTATCAACAATAGTAGGAGTCTCTCCCTAGCAAAAGAAAGCAAATAATATTTATATCTTCAACGTTTATATCTCATCTAGAGTGGTTTCAAATAAAAATTAAAATAATTAATTATATAACTCTAATTAAATTAACAAATTAATCGTTATCTAATCGAATTGTTAACAATAATTTGGTGTTTATTGTTTGCGTCAAAAGTTGCTCTCGTTGTGGAATTCATTATATCTTCGATCGATTACAATAAATTCAAAAGAGATAGCCTTTTTATAAGACCCCTTTTACACAACAAAAAGAAAAATTACAACTCTTGAGAAACAAACGCAGGATCGTTGTTTGGATCGCT
>NC_033795.1:69862819-69898661 GCF_001876935.1 Asparagus officinalis | reverse complement strand
CAATTCATAAGCAATGCCTTCGTCAGATTCTGCGACAAGTTCAAAATCGAAGATGTTTCGTCGACAGCTGACTACCCCACCGCGAATGGATTAGCAGAGGCGTTTAACAAGACGATCATTAAGATCTTGTCCAAGCTCGTGAAGACCAATAAACGAGACTGGGACGATAAACTCGGTGAAGCACTCTGGGCTTATCGCACCACCATACGCACGCCTACGGGAGCTACCCCGTATTCGCTGGTATACGGATGTGAAGCTGTGCTACCGCTGGAAATTCAGATTCCATCCCTTCGGATCGCCCTCGCAACAGAGATGACAACGGAGGAACAACATCAAAAGCGTCTCGAAGAGCTCGAGAGGCTGGATGAAAAGCGTTTGGAGGCTCAACAACACATCGAGTTTTACCAAGCCAGGATGTCAAGGGCTTTTAACAAAAGAGTCCGACAGAGAAGCTTCAAGGAAGGAGATCTGGTCCTCGCTGCTCGCCGACCAATAATTCTCACCTCCAAGAAGAAAGGTAAATTCGAACCCAAATGGGAAGGACCGTTTGTAATAGACACAGTCTATTCAAACGGCGCATATCGCCTGATTACTCAAGAGGGCGCCAGGCAATTAATGCCAATAAATGGGAAGTTCCTGAAAAAGTACTATCCCTAGTACATTCAGGATAACTCATTTACCGGGAAGTTCCTCGAAGAATATTACACTCGTTTACCGGAAAGTTCCTTGAAGAATATTACACTTAATATTCTAGAGGATAACCCAAAATCATTGTCACCACCAAAATCCCTCACTGATCAATTTCAATTGACAGTGGGTCCACCAAAAATGTTTTTCTGGCCCTCTTGATTCTCTCCATGAGCAAGAGGTCCACTTTCAGTTCGGAGTCCCTTTTCGATAAACGAAAGAACTCCTTCCCTTTTTCTCTTTGGTTAAACCTTGTTCATGGTTATAACCGGAGTTGAAAATTCCACTTCGATAAACGAAGAACCAATTTTCAATTTAGATAACCCATCCTATAAAAGGCAAGTTTATCTAAATTTTCCAGATTCTCGGAGTGGACACCCCACTTCTAGTTTCTTCTTCGCTGGAAATAGAATATAAAATTCTTCCTTTCCAGAATCAGGGAATAGAATATAAAATTCTTCCTTCCTTGTCTGTTGGGTTCGCCTTCACCCTAAAAGAAGACCGGGAAATAGAATATAAAATTCTTCCTTTCCCGCACCGCTCTTTCCAAAATTTGTCAATTTAGGATTCATCCTAGGAAGTTTATCCCGAATCCTAAGCAGGGATAAGTCTGCGCCTAACACGCGCTGCCGGTTTAGTCTTTTTCCGCACAAAAAGACACCAGAGTCTGATTCTGGGGTATTTTATCCTGAAACCTAAGCAAGGATAAGTCTGCGCTTAACCTGCGCTGCCGGTTAGTTCTTAACCGTTAAAAAGAACACCCGTCCACATATTCAACATTGTGGCAGGTCGTCATTAATAACACCAAAATCCATGCCTTACACGCATGGGGAATGTCATCCTGAATCCTAAGAAGGGATATGCCGACGCCTAACACGCGTCGCCGGTTTAGTCTTTCGCCGTAGAAAAAGACACCAGAAGACCAGTCTGGGGTATTTTATCCCGAAACCTAAGTAGGGATAAAGTCAACACCTAACACGTGTTGCCGGGTAGCCTATTCCCGTAACAATGGCGAAGTCTATGTATTCGACATCATAGCACGAAGTCTAAGGGAGTTCATTCCCTTAGCACAACGTTACATGCGGAACGGATTCCGACAATCCGCATGCTAGCCCGACTCAAACGGTAGTCGGTAAAGGCTAATCAAACCCGTTGAAGGCTGGGGGTTAGCCAAAAATCCTAAAGTCAACACCTAACACGTGTCGCCGGGTAGCCTATTCCCGTAACAATGGCGAAGTCTATGTATTCGACATCATAGCACGAAGTCTAAGGGAGTTCATTCCCTTAGCACAACGTTACATGCGGAACGGATTCCGACAATCCGCATGCTAGCCCGACTCAAACGGTAGTCGGTAAAGGCTAATCAAACCCGTTGAAGGCTGGGGGTTAGCCAAAAATCCTAAAGTCAACACCTAACACGTGTCGCCGGGTAGCCTATTCCCGTAACAATGGCGAAGTCTATGTATTCGACATCATAGCACGAAGTCTAAGGGAGTTCATTCCCTTAGCACAACGTTACATGCGGAACGGATTCCGACAATCCGCATGCTAGCCCGACTCAAACGGTAGTCGGTAAAGGCTAATCAAACCCGTTGAAGGCTGGGGGTTAGCCAAAAAATCCTAAAGTCAACACCTAACACGTGTCGCCGGGTAGCCTATTCCCGTAACAATGGCGAAGTCTATGTATTCGACATCATAGCACGAAGTCTAAGGGAGTTCATTCCCTTAGCACAACGTTACATGCGGAACGGATTCCGATAATCCGCATGCTAGCCCGACTCAAACGGTAGTCGGTAAAGGCTAATCAAACCCGTTGAAGGCTGGGGGTTTGCCAAAAATCCTATGAGTATTATGGTCAATCATTTCAAACGTGATGAGGAATCATAATAAAGATAAAGATAAAAACCAATTCCACTAAAGAGAATCAAATGTCAAGGTTTTCAGCAAATAAAATCATACATCAAGCCCATGGCTAAGAATCTGCTGACTGAATTCAGATAACTTCTCGTCATAAGAGCGTCTAAGCTCCTCCTGCAACTCAGCTCTAACAGACTCTTCGTTCGCAGCTAAAGTCCTCACAGCATCCTCCTCTGTCTCAGCCAGTCTCTGCTTCAAGGACTTCAGCTCATCAGATAAAGCAGCATTTGCTTGCTGATTCTGCATCTTTGTGTCTTCCTTCTCACGGAGTTCTCGTCGGAGCTGATCTATCTGAGAATCAAGCTCCTCGAGGAAAGAAGATCTAGTGGCGAAATCAGCCTCAACTCGATCTATGCGGTCCCGCTGCACCTGAATCTCGAGCTCAGCAACCATCCGAGTACTGCGCCATGTCTGTAAGCGAGCATCCAACTCGGCAGCAACGAATGAAGAGGCACCTGTATCCCGGAGCTCATGAAACATCTGAAGCTCACGCTCTAAGCGATCAAGGTCATCAACCATAGCCGTCGCTAGATCCGGACATCCTATGTCCCTAATCAAGTTTATCTTGGAATCGAGGTAGGGCTTAAATTGGCGAAGAGAAAGTCCGTCGTGGAGGAGTTTGCCAATTATAACAGTCAGGGAGGAGAAATAAGAGCGGACTTCTACGCTGATGATGATCTTCTCAGGGTCATCCCCTGATAACAACTCCTTAACGAGGATATGAAGCTGAGAAGGAAGCCCTACACAAAGAAGAGAAGTTCGTCAAAAGCCTCAATGAGGAAATGAACGGCATCGCTCAGCTAATTAAATTATACCTCCTTCCCCTCGAGTCACTGGGGGTGATGGAGATGTAACAACTGTAGCTGCATCGACTGGTGGAGTTGGTCGCACAGCCGGCTCAACATGGTCTTACTTGCACATTCAGATCTGATCCTCGGCGACCATCCACGTCAAAAAAGGCAGGATCTCGAGAGGAAGAAAGAACAGATCTGAGATCTACACGAGACTACACTCCAGATCTAAGCTTGGTCTTAGATCTCGAGATCTGAGCGATTATTCCCTTGGTGGATTAATCCCTCCCGGCTATTATTCCCTTCGTGGAATAATACCCGCATAATCGTGTAGATCCGACCGGATCTAGATCGCGCGGTGGTCCACGGATTAACCCCGGCGTTGGCAAAGAACCCACACAAGCGAGCGACCGCAAAACAGGAGCTCGCGATTTGTTCACAAGAGGAAAGTTGTAATTTTTATTTTTTTTCTTTGATTTAGTTGTAACCGGATCTATAAAAGACCGGATCTTTGTAACCCAAGATGACAATCATTTCAATGAAAAAGATAACAGTTTTCCACGCGAACAGACACAAGTTCTACTGTTCCTGGATGGATATTCAGGTTACAATCAAATCCCTATCGCTCCCGAAGATCAGGAGAAAACCACCTTCACTTGCCCGTATGGAACATTCGCATACCGACGCATGCCCTTTGGACTGTGTAACGCACCGGCCACATTCCAACGTTGCATGATCAGTATTTTTCCGACATGGTAGAGCGATTTCTCGAAATTTTCATGGACGACTTTCCATCTTTGGTGACACATTTTCCTAATATTTGCATCATCTTAAACTGGTCCTAGAACGGTGTAGGGAGAAAAATCTGACTCTCAATTGGGAGAAATGTCATTTCATAGTCAAACAAGGCATTGTCTTAGGACATGTAGTTTCCAATAGGGGAATCGAAGTGGACAAAGCTAACTAAGGTAGATCTCATTTCTAATCTCCCTCCTCCCAAAATAGTCAAAGATGTCAGATCATTTCTTGGTCATGCTGGTTTTTACCGACGTTTCATCAAGGATTTCAGCAAAATTGTTAGACCCTTGACCAATCTCTTAGCCAATGATACATTATTTGTCTTCTCTCCTGACTGCCTCAAAGCTTTTGAATATCTAAAAAAGGAGCTAACCACAGCTCCTATCATTCATGCACCAGACTGGACCTTACCATTCGAACTGATGTGTGATGCATCCGATTCTGCGATTGGAGCTGTTTTAGGACAACGATTTGATGGAAAACCGCATGTGATCTACTACGCCAGTAGAACTTTGAATGATGCCCAGCAAAATTACTCTGTCACAGAAAAAGAGTTTTTAGCTGTAGTCTTTGCCTTAGAAAAATTCAGGTCCTACCTCATCGGTTCCTTAACCAAAGTTTTCACTGATCATGTCGCACTAAAGTATCTTTTGACCAAAAAGGATGCTAAAGCATGGCTCATTAGATGGATTCTCCTTCTTCAAGAGTTTGACATTCAAATTCTTGACAGAAGGGGAACAGAGAACCCCGTAGCAGATCACCTTTCTCGACTACCGGACGCACCAACATCAACCGTTCCGATTAATGAGCATTTCCCTGATGAACAACTCCTACAAATCCAATCTGTCCCATGGTTCGCTGACATTGTGAATTACATAGTCATGAACCAGATCCCTTCTCATTGGTCCAAATATGATAGATCCTGTTTTCTCTCCCAAGTAAAATACTTTTACTGGGATGATCCATATTTGTTCAAATACTATTCCGATCATATCTTTAGGAGGTGTATTCCCACTGAAGAAAACTAGGAGTGTTCTATCCTTTTGTCATGAGCAAGCCTGTGGGGGCCACTTTGGCCTAAGAAAAACAGCTGAAAAAGTTCTCCAATCTGGGCTGTATTGGCCCACTCTCTTCAAGGATTCATTCGAGTTTTGCAAAACCTGTAACCGCCGTTAGCTTTTAGGGAAGGTCACTAGAAGAAATATAATGCCCTTACAACCCATCTTATCTGTTGAACTTTTTGATCTGTGGGGTATCGATTTCATAGGACCATTTCCAAATTCCTTTGGAAATGTTTACATTCTAGTAGCCGTTGAATACATGTTAAAATGGGTTGAGGCGGTAGCTTGTAAAACTAATGACAACAAGGTCGTTGTCAAGTTTTTGAAAGAGAACATTTTTGCACGGTTTGGAGTACCCCGAGCGATCATCAGTGACAACGGTACACATTTCTGTAACCGTTCTTTTGAGGCTTTGATGAGAAAATATTCAATCATACACAAATTGTCAATTCCTTATCACCCCCAAACCAGTGGACAAGTAGAGGTCACAAACAGGCAGATCAAACAAATCTTAGAAAAAACAGTTAATCATAACAGAAAAGATTGGTCTGTAAAATTATGTGATGCTCTGTAGGCATATAGAACAGCTTTCAAGGCCAATTTGGGGATGTCACCATACAGACTAGTGTTTGGAAAAGCTTGCCACTTACCAGTAGAGTTGGAGCATCGAGCAATGTGGGCGATAAAACAGTTGAATTTTAACTCAGACTCGGCAGGTAAGAACAAATTGCTCCAAATAAATGAGTTGGAAGAAATTCTAAATGATGCATACATAAACTCAAAAATTTACAAAGAGAAAACCAAAATTTTTCATGATAAATCAATTTTACAAAAAAATTTCTCGTCAGGACAGAAAATTTTATTGTACAATTCAAATTTACATCTTTTTCCTGGAAAATTAAGATCAAGATGGACAGGTCCAGTTTTTGTCAAACAAGTTTTTTCACATGGGGCTGTCGAGATAGAAAATCCTAAAAATGGTAACATTTTTAAAATAAATGGTCAACGTTTGAAACCATTTTTAGAATTTTCTACACTCGGAGAGGAAGAGGTGTTGGTCCTTCATGAACCTCATTATCTATAAAAAAATAATAAATAAAAAAAATAAAAAGGAAAGGAAAATAAAATAAAATAAAATAAAATAAAAAAAACAATAATTACAATTTTTTCTCTCTTATTAGATTTCTTCATCCTCATACTAACAGTAATTGCAGATCCTTATCATCATTGTCAACCGAACAACTGTAAGTTCTTTAATTTTATCTGCTTTACTTTGTGCTTCAGCGAATTTGCATTGAGGACAATGCAAAATTTAGGTGTGGGGGTGAGAAATACATATTTTCCTCTTTATTTTACCTTTTTAGTTATATTTTTCTTTCTTTTTGTTAAAAAAAATTATAAAAATATTGTCACTTGCCAAATTAATAGAGTTAAGTAATAATTGATCAAATTGATAGATTTTAAATTTTCTAATTCTTAGTTAGTGACATATTCAAGTTCACCTTTTATGATAACTCCAAATAAAATTCTTAAGAAATGATTTTTCAACTAGTATACTTTACTTAAGTCTTACCTTAGATTTTTAATTAAAAATAATGAAATTTTTGCATGCTTAACTTAGAGTTGAAAATATTTTTTTCAAGTTATCTTGATTTATACATTTTTTTTTAAAGACTATATATACTTACACATATATATATTAAAAAAAACTAACCTTATAAAAGAAGAGTGCGAAAAATGGGCACCACCCAAAAAAAATAAATAAATAAAAACTCTTAAATTCAAGGTGATTCTATCTTATAAAGCCTAAGTTGACTGAGCAATTAAGCCCAAGGAGTATCTCTATACTTAATGACCTAAGCCCAATTGGGTTGGGATTCATTGGCCCAAAACTCGTTAAATGGTCACTTAGAAAGCCCGTTAAAATAGAAAACAATCACCAAGAATTAGAGAGTGAAAAAAATATACATATATATAACACTAACAATTGTTTTTATATATTGTTGTTTTGTATATATGGTCTTGAAAAACAATTTTTGATCAAGAGACTTGAAAGTTATTTAAAACAAAGAGTTGGCATGTTCTTTTCAAAACTTTTTAATTAAATTTCTAAGATTTGACTTGGTTTTGTATTGCTATAATGAAAAAGATTTTCTAGGGGATTTACATTGGAGTTATATATAAAAACGTTTTCTTGATTATTAACTAGCTTCAATTAGAATGTTTAAATATATCAAGGAAAATCTGTTATTTACTGACTTATTTAACTTGGCAAGTTGACCGAATTTTGTGGGTATATTCACTGCAAACCCTCACGAGACTATAACTCGTCCACTAGAGTAACCTAGGGGTTTAAAGGCTTGTTGTATGCGCTAAATACAACCGAGATTCCTGCGAAAGTGAGTTAGAATTTTCTTTTTATTTTCTTTGCTAGAGGACTAGCAAGAGTTTAGGTGTGGGGGTATTTGATAATCATATTTTATTATAATTTTATATCCTCATTACCTATTTTATATGAATAAATATACCACTAATAATTATTTTTATCTTTTAATTACAAGTTAATGAAGAATAAATCTCAAACTCTCATCTCTCAACAAAAAGCCCTTGATTTAATGAAGAAATGAAGCCCATGAAGCCAAATGAATTCTTTCAAATATTTAATGAAAAAAATAAATCAAAGCCCAGTGGAAAATCAAGAGAAAATGCCAAAGCCCAAAAGTCCAAGCCAAAGCCCAAGATCCAAGCCCAAAAGCCAAATACAAGAGGATCTGCGGACAGCAACAGAAGAGAGGCAGGGGGCGATGCCAGAAGAGCAGGCCATCGATGCCTGCATCGATGGGGCATCGATGCCTGCATCGATGCCAGTATCGATGCCAGCATCGATACCCCTATCGATGCTGCTATCGATACACTAGGCAGTTAGTTACGAATCAAAGGCTGAAAATTGATATTTTTGGATAACATTTCGATCTAATGGCTCTCATTTACTGATGTTTACTATAAATAGGGGTAGAGAGTAAGGGGTTAGAGGTATGACAAATTTTGTAACTCTATTTGGAGAGGAGGGCTACTCTTAATTGAGAAGGTCTTCCAAAAATTGTAACTTTTGTTGCAATTAATAATAATAATTTTTCTCATCTTTAAATTTTCTTTTCTCCTCTTTGTTGAATGATGAGGATGGAGTTGAAGAGCAATTTGAAGGTTTGCATTTATTTTATTTTCCTCTTTTATTTTTTTTTGTAATTTCTTTATTATTGCTTATTAGTTAGATTTACATTCATGCTTGTAGTGTAGATTTATTTTCTTGTCTTTTTTATTTCTTTTTGCACTTTAATTTGTAGAGTAGATTTATTTTCTTGCATTTAATTTCTGCAATTTATTTTATAGTTTAGATTTTTATTCTTTGTAGTTAGATTTATTTCTTGTTCATAGTTTAGATTTTTCTTTTCTTTTTATTTTTGTAATTAGTTTTTTTCTTCTTGTTTTTATTTCTTGAGATGTGAAATTAATTCTTGTAGAATTCTTAGAATTAAAAAAACTAGTCTAATTTCCTTTATATTATATGAATTATTCTCTTTCACTTAAAATGTTCATGTTTAGGATAATCAACTAGAGAACTAATCGGTAGAAAAAGAATTTGATAATCTATACTTATCTTAAATGGTTTGATAGGTTATGCTTATGAATTTTAGGATTATTATCTTCTTGTTGTTCTTATCATGAATAGTAATTTTGACTTAGATGATAATTTGATAGGTTATACTTTCCTTAAATGGTTTGATAGTCTATGCTTAATAAATCTAAGTTGAATTATGATAAAAAGAGAATAGTTTGTATTTTGTAATTAAAATTAGCTAGTGGATTATATTCTAGATTTCTTACCTCTTTTGAATCCTCCATCTTGACTTTCTTAAACTTTCTTTTCATTCTTGGTTTTATTTCTTGATTTTATTCATTCTTCTTTCTTACCTTGTGATTTCATTTATTCTTTGATTCTTATTTCTTTTCTCTAAAATTCAATTTATTGTTACTTGCACATAAATCAAAACAACCACTCATCATATCTCTCTCCATAATCACACTTATTCTTTAATCCTATTTTGTCACGCACAAAACATAAGAACCAATTCTAATAATCTCTTAAAATCACTTTCCTCGTGGGATCGATAACTTTTTATACTATAACTTGATCAATTGTGTACTTGCAATTTTGGTACATAATTATGTCGCATCACAAGACCACTAGAACATGTGAACGTTCCAAAATAATTTGTTCAAGAGTATGGGTTTGGTCCCACCTTTCCTTCTCATTCCTCTTGTCCACAAGTAGACTTGTGGCCCTCTTCTCCTTTCTATGGCTACCATAAGCCCTTGTTAGCAACCATATTAAAAGTCTTCCACCAATTGGGAAGAAAAACTCTAGCCATTTGGCATGATGTAGTTGCCACGATAAGATCATCACTGAAAGGAAACAATGTTTCTTTCGAAATAATTCAAGTTTGGATTTAGGCTAATACTTTTTTAGGATCAAACAGATAAACCTACCTATATAGTACGTTCTATCCTACTTACATCTTTTAAATGTTGACGAAAGTAGGGACCCATTTTGTTATTGTTTTATCCCATTATGACAGTCTTTAGTTCCATTTTGCTTAAAAACGTACTTATCTTGATTGGACATAATTACATTATAAAAAAATTTCACCCTAGTTATGAGTTCTTTCAAGGAATTTGAGACATGGTCTCCTCTTTGGTGAAAATATCTCTAATGAGGATAGTGGTAATACCGCTTGATGCCACCTGAAAGCGCCAAACTCTAACTAGGACCTCCTCATGACATAAGCTGCTCTAACCCTAGTTTATCCTTGTAACAAAAAAATTTCCATAACTTTTCTATTTTGATAACGTTCTCCTATTTGTTAAAAGGCATTAGCCCTAACATTAAATAAAGTGATAATGTGACTTTGGCATAAACCCGAACCATAACGATGAAGTGGTAAATCTGTAGGATCTTCAACCACTTGTATGCTAAAGTAGACCTTTGTGCACACCAATAACCTATTGGATGTTGATCACACTATCAACTCAGTTTGATTAATAACAAATATTCATATATATATATATATATATGATAATGTTTCGAGAGATGTGTGTAGGTTAATCACAGTTAATCCTGAAAACATTCACAAGGAGGCTGAAAACTTACAACGGCCATAACTATTGACTCAGTTACCAGAATCGCTATTATATTATATTTTGGAAATCTATCAACATTTTCTACAAGATGAAATAGACATTCACAATTTGATTCAAACACACGACATCTAAAAGTTTTTAGCAAAAGTCTGAAATTGTTAGACGGAAAGCAGAATTCTTAAAAAACATTATAGAGATGTCTAGAAAATAGAACTATATATCTGAACATCATATCAAACATCTGTTGCATCTAGTCAGAACCACCAGACGTTTAGGCGTCGCGTTTCGACAAATTCAACTAGTTTCTTGAAGGTGCTCTGAGATGTTTATTGAGAGACCTATATAAGCTACTTTTGAGCTTATTTTCTACAAGATCTGGAGAAAGAATTATAGAGAGAAAGAGATACATTGAAAGAAAGAAAAGGGGAGAATTGCTTTACAATCTAATAGATTAGTACAAACATATCAGTAATTGTAACTAGAAAAAGATCACTGAATAATATATAATCGCAAATATAAAACAACTAATATATAGCAAAAGCAAGTATGCAGCAATAAATATTCAGCAAAGGACTACTCATACAAAAATAGTCAACAGGTAGAATAGGTTACTAAATAACAAAAGATAGTTATTAACGATCCATATCAATGCATCTGCATAACATAATGATAATAACGTCACTTGGTGATACAAGTCTACAAGTCTAAAGTATCAACTAAAATAAACAAGATATATAAGAATAACTTCAGGTGGAGGAGGTCCAAAATGTAGTCCAAAAGAAGACAATAGCTGATAACTGATAAGCTTAAATAGAAACTAATGGGTAAGTAGGTAGTTAAGCGGATGAAGCCTCATCCTTACTTGGTGTCACTAGAGCCTGGGCTGACAAAAAGTAATGGGAACATGCTCGGATTCACCACTAGTGTGTAAACCTAGATTGTCAGAAACTATCAAGCAAGTGGTATAATAAACAAAGTGGTTTGCACACATGAAATATGTTTCATGGATGCAATGCTAGTTCAAAGATAGAAAGATTGTATTACTATATAACTTTACTTTTTTTTCATGATCCGAAAACTTGTAGCAAAAATCCAAACCGAAAATAGAACTAGAAAAAAAGTAGGTTTACAAACAAACAACATAGATCAAAAGTGTGAGCATGTGCCAAGATCCTTAAGTATGACGCATAGAGTAGCGTGTGCATCTAACTACACACAGATTTTACTTACTATTATTTAGGATAGCTCTTTGTGGATAGTGTGTGTTTCGTGAACCTGCTAGAATTGTTGCTTTGGATTCTTACTTATTTTTTGTGTACAGACTCATCTAGCACTAGCACTCTAACACAACCCCAGATTACATATTATCTATGAGATGTCCTATCTCTGCTTAATTAACTGAATTGAACTTTTTTATTACTTGGTTAAACATGATATAGTATACACTGGGTATGACGCCCCTGGTTTCAACAAGGCTGCAGTCCAAGGTGAAACCAAGAATGTCAAACCTGCCAAGCACCAAACACCATGCTACGACATGTTTTACCATCACAGTTATTACCTATCCAGTGGAAACAACAATAGGTGAATGTACAAAACAGGCAAGAGAGAATATACAGAAGGAGTACTAAACAACAGATACTCTGAAGAAAATCATCACCACTAATATAAATACATAAATCTCTAAAAATAAAACATCTGAGCTGAATACAAGTGTCTCGATATAGGAAATCAAATGAAATGACATTAAGGCACATCGCCTTTACAAAACTAGAATAATAAATCAAATATTCATAAATACATCTACTGTGGAGCTCTGACATAAGCTACTAACAATAACTATAAATAACAAGTAGAACAACTCCATCAAGCTACGGCTCTCCGTGCACCTGGATCGTTACCTAAAAGAGGGGAAACAACGAGCGTCAAGCGCTAGCAAGTAACATCTCAACCAACCCTATGGGGAAGGGCTAGAAGGATAAGAAAATAACTGCTAATACATATAGATAGTGAATCATCGATTGTAAAATAAAATAGAGGTTTGATGTTTAGAAATTTACAACACGAGCATAGGTACGTCTCCTTTAGCTCAAATTGTAAATAGCTAAATACCAAATCCAAAAGCTACAACGTGGAGCAATAACTCCATCTCTAATCATACTATTAACGATAAGTCATATGTCAAATACATAAATCTTTAATAGCTTAAAGTCCAACACGAGGACTGTAGTAGATTATAGTCCAACACGAGGACTTCAATAGCTTATATTCCAACACGAGGACTTCAATAATTTATAGTCCGACACAATGACTTCAATAGCTTATAGTCCAACACGATGACATCAATAGTTTATACTCTGACACAAGGACTTCAATAGCTTATAGTCCAACATGAGGACTTCAATAGTTTATAGTCCGACATAAGGACTTCAATAGCTTATAGTCCAACACGAGGACTTTAATAGTTTATAGTCCGACACAAGGACTTCAATAGCTTATAGTCTAACATGAGGACTATAACATGTGAATAATATCACAACCAACATATATACTATTCACTCTCATATCCCGGTGAATAAATCTAAGACTCATGTTCAAAGTCAACTCTTGTACACAAATCTCAGTGTATAATAATCCCCTGTAATCTAGGTATCTTGCCAGCCACACAAACTCATGCAACAAAATGACTATGCATAAAAATCCCCAGCGACCGACCGTTGCGGTCGACCGCAACTAAAACAGAATCTTACTGTTTATTGTGCATGTTATGTGGTCGACCGCCGCATCCACCGTGGTTGACCGCGTAGAAGCAGAAACCTTTTTCAGGTTTCTCTTCTACATGGGTTTAATCTCAAACTTTGTGTGTGACGTGTTTATACACTAACAGCCCTAAATACGTGATTTAGCATATCAAAAACATGTGAAGAAAGGTCTAATCACTATAGACAAATGAAAACATATTTCAACACACATAAACATGTCGAAACCTTTGAAAACAAATATTTTTCTTTCAAAACTATTATTTGAAAATATGTTCAGATCTAGATCTGCATTAAGAAATTCGTGGGTGATCTTATTAACTGAAACTTATTATCATTGCAATATACAATAATAAGATCTATCTTTATACATAAAATAGCATGTTAGGCTCACAAATCACATGAAAACATCATTAAAACCATTTAAAAACAGGTGTGTAGGATTGGGTGAGATGAAACTCTCCTAAGGGGTGATGAAAAACTCTAAACAACACTGTAACAAGTCCTCCTTCACTACAAACCGCCAGATCTCGCTCAAACTCCCCAAAATCCGCCGAAAACGCCAAGGAGAAGAGGTTAGGGTTTGCAAGGGGGAAGAGGGGGCTGTTAGGGTTTAGAGCTGATGAAGAAGAGGGTCTCTCGGGTATAAAAACATATATATGAATAATAAAACCCAACCCAAAAACCCATATAAACCCAAACTGAGAAAAACTGCCTAGTCGATGCGCAATCGACCGTCACGGTCGACCGGACAGGAAAATTCCTGTTTGTGCATGTTTGTTTGTGTGCTGGCCTTACACTTGTTCACTCTCATATAATTAAACTTGTTTGATCCCCAAACACTTGCTATCACATTCATCTATGATATAAACATATATTACACAATAAAAACTCATTCATTGTATTTTACAGGGTTTTACACTCTTCCCCCCTTAAAAGAATTTCGTCCTTAAAATTTTGAAATCGTATCTTAAAAATTATTAATACAAGAAAAGCATGTCGGGAGTAATTAAATTCCCACATACAATCTCATAGCATTAGTTTCCAGATATGAACATAGTAATATCTAAAGTTAACAACCTAGAATGCAAATATTCATGACTTAAACCCTAACTAAATGGAATTTGTACATCAGGCAAAAAATCCAAATAAGGAACCCCCCATATATATACCATGTATTCTAAATGATTAAGGATTAAGTGACAATCCCTCCATTCTAGTGTTAAAGATAAATATGACTATCCAAAATTATTATAAAACATAAAAAAACATAATCCAAGCAATCTACCTGCTCAAACAGGTGTGGGTAGTTACGATGCATATCCTCCTCGCGCTCCCAAGAAATCTCCTCAGATCCTCTCCGGTTCCATTAAACTTTCACCAAAGGAATCACCTTGTTTCTTCTCCTCAGATCCTCTCCGGTTCCATTAAACTTTCACCAAAGGAATCACCTTGTTTCTAAGTTTCTTGTTTTCTCTAGAAAGTATACAAACTACATTAAACTTTCACCAAAGGAATCACCTTGTTTCTAAGTTTCTTGTTTTCTCTAGAAAGTATACAAACTAGGATCTCAATCGTAGTTAAATCGTCCTGAAGCTCAATCTCCGGAGCATCCAATACTCGTTGTCTCTCCTCGTCATGTAAGTGCTTCTTGAGCATAGAAATGTGAAATACGTCGTACATACCAGACATCGATGCTGGAAGGTCTAGTCTATATGAAACAACCCCAATACGCTCCATAATCTAAAAAGGGCCAATATATCTCGGGGCAAGCTTTCCACGTCTACCAAATCACTACACACCCTTCATCGGTGATACCTTTAGTATGACATAATCTTCCCCTGAAACTCTAAAGGTCGCCGTCTATGATCTGCATAGCTCTTCTACCGACTCTAAGTAGCTAGAATACGCTCCCTAATCAATATTACCTTTTTGGTAGTCTGCCTCATAAGTTCTGGTCCAAGCAACAAGCTATCCTCCGGCTCTGCCCAACATATAGGGGATCGACAAGGCCTCCCGTACATTGCCTCATACGGAGTCATACCAATCATCGCTTGATAACTATTGTTATAAGCAAACTCTATCAATGGAATATGATTCTCCCAGCTACCTTAAAAGTCACTGATATAAGCCCGCAACATGTCCTCTAACACCTGATTTACTCTCTCTGTCTGATCGTCTGTCTATGGGTGGAATACACTGCTGTGCAATAATCTGCTACCGAATGTATCCTAGAAACTTCTCCGAAAGTGCGAGGTGAAAACTGATCCTCGATCTGATACAATCGTATCTGGAACTTCGTGAAGTTAAACTATCTCCCAGATAAATATCCTCGCATATGCCTCAAAAGTATAAGTAGTCCTCACTGGAATAAAATGTATCGACTTTGTCAACCGATCCACTATCACCCAAACTAAGTCGTTCCCCTTCTTCGACTTCGGCAACCCTACAATAAAGTCCATAGAAATATCCGCTCACTTCCACTCTAGAATGGGTAGGGGCTGAAGTGTCCATGCTGGTCTCTGGTGTTCTACCTTTACTTGCTGGTAGGTAAACACTTAGCCACAAATTCTGCAATCTCCCTACGCATACTGCTCCACCAAAAATGTCTCCTCAGGTCCTTATACATATTTGTGGTTCCTGGATGCACTGTATATCAGGTACGATGTGCTTCATCAAACAACTCCCCCTTCAGCTCTACACTAGCTGGCACAACTAATCGACCCTTCACTCGAAGGCCCCCATCTGTTCCAATGGTCCAATCGTCCTTGGGCTCTTTGGAAATCTCCTCCTTTCGGATTCGAATCCAAGAGTCCTCTAACTGAGCTCTGACTACTCTATCTCTCCAAGATGGCTACACTGATATAGCTTCCAAGTATGCGCTGGTCCTGCCAATCTCTAGCCTAAAATCAAACTGGCTAAGAGTGAGAAGATCTCGATACAACGAGCACCTCAAAGCTGCAACCTGATGTCGACGCTTCCTACGCAAAGCATCTGCTATGAAGTTTGCCTTCCCTTGATGATACTGTATCGTGAATTCGTAGTCCTTGAAGAACTCAATCCATCGCCGCTGTCTCTGGTTAAGTTCCTTTTGGGGGAAAAGGTACTTCAGACTCTGGTGGTCTATGAATAGCTCGAACTGAACTCTATACAAATAGTGTCTCCACGCCTTCAGCGCGAATACTATCGTTGCTAACTCCAAATCATGAGTGGGGTAGTTCTACTCATGCACCCTCAACTGCCATGAGATATATGCTACTACCATCTGCGTCTGAATCAGATAATCTCCCAAACCTGCTAACGATGCATCCTTGTACAACAAATGTCCTCTCACTGTTCGGAATAGTAAGAACTGGTGCCGTAGTCAACTTAGCCTTCAAGGTACCAACGGTCTTCTAGCACTCCATGTTCCAAGTGAACTGTACACCCTTCTTCGTAAGGCGTGTAAGTGGCATCACAATCTTTGAGAAATCCTGAATGAACTTCCTGTAATAGCCGGCCAATCCCAAAAATCTACGAATCTTGGTAACCATCTTCGGCGGTTCCAAATCAATCACTGCTGAAAGCTTAGCTGGGTCCACTGCTATGCCCTCTCTACTGACAATATGGGAAAGGAACCTGACCTCAGAAATTCAAAACTCACATTTACTGAACTTAGCATATAGTTGATGCTCCCTTAAAGTCTGCAAAGCTAAACGTAGATGCTACTCATGCTCGGACTCCGACCTCGAGTAGATAAGAATATCATTAATAAATACAATCACAAATTGGTCCAAGTATGGACAGAAAACCCGGATCATCAAATCCATGAATACCGCGAGTGCATTGGTCAACCCAAATGGCATTACCAAACACTCAAAGGACCCATATCAAGTCAGAAAGGCTGTATTAGGAATATCCATCTCACGAACCCGCAGCTGATGATAACCAGAACGAAGATCAATCTTCAAAAAATACTGCGCTCCCTACAGCTGATCGAAAAAGTCATCAATCCGAGGTAAATGATATCTATTCTGGATAGTGACTTTGTTCAACTCATGGTTGTCGATACATAATCACATACTACCATCCTTCTTCTTTACGAAGAGGACCGACGCTCCCTATGGAGAATGACTCCGACGAATAAAGCCCTAACCTAACTACTCGTCCAACTGGGTCTGTAGCTCCCTCATCTCAACAGGTGCCATGCGATAGGGTGCTCGGGATATTAGGGCTGTGCCCGGCTACAACTCGATACAGAACTCAATCTCTCTCACAGGAGGTAACCTAGGTATGTCCTGAAAGACATCCTGATAATCTAAGACAACTCTAGTCTCACATATATTAGCACACTGATCCCGAAGCATCACCTCCTCGATGTACGCCAGTAATTACTTCGTAAACTAGTTCCCCTGAGAGGTTGCCACAACTAACTTGGACCCATTGGATGCTCACAAATTGACTGTTTTCACAAAACAATCGATAATGACATGGTAGGAAGATAGCAAATCCATACCAAGAATGACATCAAACTCTAACATGCTCAACACTATCTGATCAACAACGAGCTCAGACTCGTCTAAACTGATAACACACCTCCTACAAATGCTCTCCAAGAGCGACATCTCACCGAGAGGGGTGGAAACTGACAAAGGAATGTCTAGAGGCTGAGCTACGAGTTGAAGTCTAATCATAAAAGCATAAGATATTTAAGAATGTGAATCTCTTCAATCGAAAAGAATACGGGTTGGAAAGGAGTTCACGAGGAATGTACCCTCCACTACGGCCCCGCTCGCACCATGATTACGAGGGACTACCGCATAGACTCTACCGGTGGCTGGAGGCTGCTCTACTGTTGGAGGTGGAGCATATGGAACTACCTGTCCCTGATAGACCTCCTGAACTGCACGAACATGTCCCTCAATCTGCGAAACTACTGGTGGTGCCTCTAGTCTTATCTGCTAGCCCTGACCTCGGCCATGAAATCGATTTTGCTGCTGATTTTGCCCTCTCCCTTGCTGGGCTCCTGCTGGTGTACTGCGACACTCTGATGCTTTGTAGCCAAGCTTGTGACACTTAAAATAAGTGCCCTGGAACTTGCGTTGCTGAGGTGCTCTCTGATCCTGCTGGGGTCCTCTCCTATGAGGGCCTTGCTGCTATTGCTGCTGTTGGGGTTCTGAAAAAGATCTCTTATTCTTGCCCTTATCCTTAGTATTCCCTTCCTTGTTCTTCTAAAACATAGCTCATTCATTCTCCTGTGATGTGGCAGCATCCGCTACCTCTCGAACTGAATAGAACCTCCTAGAAACGAGGTATCGACGAAGGTTAGGGCGAAGTCCTGCTAAAAACATATGTGCCTAGCGTTCTCCAATCTGCCACGTGCCCGTAAAGTGAAGTAGGCTCATAAATTTTCTCTCGAAATAAGATACTAACATGTCTTACTGAGATAATCTGGATAACTCAAGATCTTTCCCGGCTCGTGCTGCAGAAGAGATATACCGCTCATCGAAAAAGTTGACGAAATCCTCCCAGGTGAGGGTTATCCTCTGCTCTGGAGTAAACTAAAGCTGATACCATCTCCTTGCATCCCCTTTGAGATTGTAGGATGTCAGCCTCTGCTTATGAACTGATGTCACATTAAGTATCTCAAGGATGTTACCTACATTCTCCTTCCACTTATGTGCTGCAAGAGAACCTGATAGTCCATGAAACTCCGGTGCCCTCATCTTCTGGTATCTCTCTACTAAGTAGAGCCAAGCCTCCTTTTTTGTGGCTCTATTAGTAGCTGCCGATGGGGTGGGTATCGGTGTGTCCTCTGGAAGGTTCTCTGCAATGGGAATAGCTGGTACTACCGGTAGTGGAACTACTGGTGGAGGTGGTGTGATGTGATTCGTCACAAGGTCCTCAAGTGCTATTATCCTAGCATCTATAGGAGCCATAATATCTACCAAGTACTAGGGTGCCTGCTACGGCTCGGGTGGAGCCTGCTGTGGCTCTGCTTGACCAGCTCTCCGGGTGCGAAGTCTACCACGTTCGGCCATCAGAGCATCTAGAAGAAAGTTTATAAGTCCTTGAACAAAACATATAAGAAATTCGTATCTTATATCATTCACTCAAATGCTTTAATATCACAAAAAAATATTTTTAATTTTTGAATACGCGTATATAACGTCCTCACTCATTCTAAAAATTTTTAGCGAACTCTATATACAAATCTTAAGAAACTCTACTCTAACTCCATGACTCGACACAGGATGATCCTAAGGATACTGAAACTAGAGCTCTGATACAAACTGTGATGCCCCTGGTTTCAACAAGGTTGTAGTCCAAGGTAAAACCAAGAATGTTAAATCTGCCAAGCACCAAGCCAAGCACCAAACACCATGATACCACATGTTTTACCATCACAGTTATTACCAATCTAGTGGAAACAACAACAGGTGAATGTACAAAACAGGCAAGAGAGAATATACGGAAGGAGTACTAAACAAAAGATACTCTGAAAAAATCATCACCACTGATATAAATACATAAATCTCTAAAAAGAAAACATCTGAGCTGAATACAAGTGTGTCGATAAAAGAAATCAATTGAAATGACATTAAGGCACATCGCCTTTACAAAACTAGAATAATAACTTAAATATTCATAAGTACATCTACTGTGGAGCTTTAACATAAGCTACTAACAATAACTATAAATAACAACTAGAGCAACTCCATCAAGCTATGGCTCTTTATTCACCTGGCTCGTTACCTGAAAGAGGGGAAACAACGAGTGTCAAGCGCTAGCGAGTAACATCTCAACCAACCCCAAGGGGAAGGGCTAGAAGGATAAAAAAATAGCTGATAATACATATAGATAGTCATTCATCGATTGTAAAATAAAATGAAGGTTTGATGTTTAGAAATTTACAACACGAGCATAGGTACGTCTCAATTAGCTCAAATTGTAAAGAGCTAAATACCAAATCCAAAAGCTATAACATGGAGAAATAACTCCATCTCTAATCATACTATCAATGACCTGTCATATGTCAAATATATAAATCTACAATAGCTTAAAATCCAACACGAGGATTGTAATAGATTATAGTCCAACACGAGGACATCAATAGCTTATAGTCCAACACGAGGACTTCAATAGTTTATAGTCCGACACAATGACTTCAATAGCTTATAGTCTAACATGAAGATGTCAATAGTTTATAGTCCGACACAAGGACTTAATAGCTTATAGTCCAACACGAGGACTTTAATAGTTTATAGTCCGACACAAGGATTTCAATAGCTTATAGTCCAATATGAGGACTTCAATAGTTTATAGTCCGACACAAGGACTTCAATAGCTTATAGTCCAACACGAGGACTGTAACATGACTTCAATAGTTTATAGTCCGACACAAGGACTTCAATAGCTTATAGTCCAACACGAGGACTGTAACATGTGAATAATGTCAAAACCAACATATATACTGTTCAATAGCTTATAGTCCAACACGAGGACTGTAACATGTGAATAATGTCAAAACCAACATATATACTGTTCACTCTCATACCCCGGTGAATAAATCTAAGACTGATGTCCGTAGTCAACTCATGTACACAAATCTTAGTGTATAACAATCCCCTGTAACCTAGGTATCTCGCCAGCCATACAAACTCATGCAACAAAATGACTATGCATAAAAACCCCCAACGATCGACCGCCACGGTCGACCGTGACTGAAGCAGAAGCTTACTATTTCTTGTGCACATTACGTGGTCGACCGCCGCGTCCACTGCGATTGACCACGTAGAAGCAGAAACCTTTTTCAGGTTTCTGTTCTACATGGGTTTAATCTCAAACTTTATGTGTGACGTGTTTATACACTAATAGTCCTAAATACGTGATTTAGCATATCAAAAACATGTGAAGAATAGTCTAATCACTATAGACAAATCAAAACATATTTAAACATACATAAACATGTTGAAACATTCGAAAACAAATATTTTTCTTTCAAAACTCTTATTTTAAAATATGTTCAGATCTAGATCTGCATTAAAAAATTCGTGGGTGATCTTATTAACTAAAAACTTGTTCTCTTTGCACTATACAATAATAAGATCTATCTTTATAAATAAAATAGCATGTCAGGCTCACAAATCACATGAAAACATCATTAAAACTATTTAAAAATAGGGGTGTAGGATTGGGTGAGATAAAACTCACTCGAGGGGTGATGAAAAACTCTAAACAACACTGTAACAATTACTCCTTCGCTGCAAACCATCGGATCTCGTTCAAACTCCCCAAAATCCGCCGAAAACGCCAAGGAGAAGAGGTTAAGGTTTACAAGAGGGAAGAGGGGGCTGTTAGGGTTTAGAGCTGATGAAGAAGAGGGTCTCTCGGGTATAAAAACATATATATGAATAATAAAACCCGACCCAAAAACCCATATAAACCCGAACTGGGAAAAACTATCTGGCCGATGCGCGATCGTTCGTCACGGTCGACCGTTACGGTCAACCGAACAGGAAAAATCCTATTTGTGCATGTTTGTTTGTGTGCTGGCCTTACACTTGTTCTCTCTCACATAAATAAACTTGTTTGATCCCCCCACCAAAATTTAAGGCCCCTACCTTACAACCATTTGATGGCACAGGATCACCAAATTAGCACATCTACTACTTCAAGTCCCAAACTGGGGATGTGGTAGCAAACGACGCCATCCTGACGCGCTTGTTTATCGGCACTCTTAAGGTGTCGCTTTCGAATGGTTCATGAAGCTGCCTGCTGGATCTATCCAGAAGTGGGTAGACCTTGAAAGGCTATTCTTGGCCAGGTTCTTTGAGGACGATACGGAGGTCTCAGTCCCAACTCTTCTCGCCACTATTAGGGTTTAGAGCTGATGAAGAAGAGGGTCTCTCGGGTATAAAAACATATATATGAATAATAAAACCCGACCCAAAAACCCATATAAACCCGAACTGGGAAAAACTATCTGGCCGATGCGCGATCGTTCGTCACGGTCGACCGTTACGGTCAACCGAACAGGAAAAATCCTATTTGTGCATGTTTGTTTGTGTGCTGGCCTTACACTTGTTCTCTCTCACATAATTAAACTTGTTTGATCCCCAAACACTTGCTATCACATTCATCTTTGATATAAGCATATATTTCACAATAAAAATTCATTCATTGTATTTTATGGGGTTTTACACTGGGTCTGAATAACTCAATCTATATAGAACATCCATCATGTTGGTGCCTTCTCCAACTGGGTTTTCAAAGCAATGAAACATGCCTGTCAAATATCAAACACAAGTCAATTATGGCTTAATACATGCGTATACTTGATCTCTTTCTTCGTTTATCATGCTTTATACTTGATTAAACTTTTGATGGTGGAGAATCATGAGCCTCCATTCCTAGTTTTTATGTATCCCAAACTGAGAACTTTCTTAATTTAAACAAAATTTATTCTTGATTTAGAACCATGAGGTACACTCTTAATATGCAAACATAAACAATCTTTGTTATTGATAGATATGCCATATCATGGTGCCTAATTATGGATACCCCAATGTCCAAGTCTCAAGATAATGAATGGAGCAAAATAAAATTCCAGGGTATCACTTAAGCCAACATGCATAATGTTTGTGGATTCTAAGACTTAGCATAACATGGTATAGCATGGTAGATCATACAATACATCATTATGCGATAACATAGCACAACTCTCTTTACTTGAATCTAAATATGTATATACCATGCTTTCAATAAACTGAGCATAAGCCAAAAGGATTTGAATTAAACAACTACTTTATCATCTACTTTATCTCAAGATGGTAGGAACAAGCCTGTAATTTCATGAACACATGAATGAAAGTCACAGAACATGAGAAAAAGCTCGAACATAATGTAAAAGTGAACAATAAAAGAATTTGTTTTTTAGCCCTCTCAGTTATTAGGTGCATTCGCTCATCTTGATGCAACGTCAGAAAAGGCTTGATAGTAGACAAAAAGAAATCAAATCAGAAATCATTTCTGAAAAACTCACTTAAGAGCATGGGCTTACTTAAGATTCAAGGGAAAGAATGCTTGGATGAATATAAGCTTAAGAAAAATTAGAAATTTAATTGACGAAAAAGAGATGCTTGCCGATTCATCGAGAAAAGGTTATGAACCCCAAATCCAAGAGAAAACTCTAAATCAAACTAAACCTTTGAAAGATATGTTTATATGAAAAGAAAGAGGATAATGTGATCCCTAGAACCCAAAATTTGAAATTTTGAAAAGATAAAGATTTGAGCGAAAAACACTTGCCTTAGGCTGTGATACACTCTCTTTGGGCTCTAAGCTCTCTAATCTAATCCCTAACTAATTTGGGGAGAGATCTAAGATTTTTATTTGAGGGTTTAGTTAATGATTTGTGTCTAATGGGTCACTATTTAAATTGATGTAACCCATTAAATATAATTGGCATAAAAAGCCTATTAACCTCTCTATTAAGGCCAAAAATTACAAAAGCATAACTTTAAAAACTACTTGAAGCAAAAAGGCATGGTGATATGTGTCATGATCTTAGAACTGGATGAAATCTAATGGCACAAAATTACTCAATTGAGATCTAAGGTCAAAACTTATTGGAGTGGGGTAGGGTCTTTACATTATCAAAAGGGGGAGAAAGATATTGATTACACAATTAAATTAATTTGATTAATGATAAATGTTCAAAGGTATTTTGATGATATTTCGAGATGAAGTGTGCAGATCAAGCACAACTAAACCTAAAAACATGCACACGGAGGCTGAAAACTTATATGGGCCATAATTTTGACTTGATTATCATAATCGATATTATAATATAATCGCTTAAAGCTCTCGACACGCTATACAATATGAAAATGGTCTTCACAGGTTGCTTCGAACATTTAATGTCTAAAATCTTTGAGCAGACATCTAAAATTTGTTAGACAGACCACTTGCTCTTGGAAAACATTGCAGAGACATTTGGACATCAGAACCAGATGTCTACATACTAGATCAGATGTTTGGCCAGAACCATCTGATTCTGGATGATGTATCTTCGCATATTCAATTAGCTTTTTAAAAGCGATGTAAGTCATTCATCAATTGGCCTATATAAGCATTTTAGGGCTTAGTTCTCATAAGATCTAGGGTGAGAATTGTAGAGTGAAAGAGTTTCATTGAGAGAAAGAAAAGGAGAGGATTCCTTTAGGGTTTGAAGAAGGTTTTCACCACTGTCACCATCTCTCAACCTTTTGGATTCTATGCACATCCTCAAAGCTGTTTAAAATATCATATCAGATACTTTATGAAGTGCATCCAGCCTTAAATTCATCATCAATGTTCTTCCAGATATTCATAACAAATTCTTTGGAGAACAATCTTAATCAAAAGGGGTTGGAAGATCTTTCTAGTTATGCTTAAATTGTTTATTTTTTGTACATAATTTTTTTATAATTTTTTGTTGGTCGATTTTGTGTGACATACTCAAGCTAGAGAAAATTAAAGATTATAGATATTAGCCAGGGCTAGGGTTACACTTATGTTGTAGGATGTTTGGCAGAGACTACTAGATTACGATGAATCAAGTGTACAGTCTTGTAACTACTGCTTACTCGACATGGTTGTGATCTAGAAACTCTTTCTTACTAGAGAAGAAGTCCCTCCTCATGAGGAGGAAGAGTGGATGTAGAGTTTATCCAAATTAATATAAAAATCACATGTGTTTGTAGTTGTGTTTGCTTGCACTTTGTTTTATTTATTTTATGCTATATTTTTGTGATTACTTTTTAATTCTCAAATAAAGTGTGAAATCCTATTCAACCCCCTTTCTAGGCTTGCATCTAGATCCCAACACGACCATGATAGAAACTTTGCATATCAACAACCATCATATGTATAATATTCCACCATATAATGGGCTAACCTAACCTTAGTCATTTTTATTGGACTTTCACTATTCCTTGAACAACTATCTTGATTCTAATATTACTTTACTACTCATTTGAGAGAAATCACATTCCACCAAGAGTCATTACTACAAAAGCGTCTATTAATAATGGTTAATAGAATTGTTGTTGTTAACAAAGCCTATTGGAAACGCACATTTATGAACATGATCCTTTTCCTTCAATTACAAACAGTTAGCTGAAAAATAATGTAAAAATAGGCAAATTGAAAAATTAAAATTTTGGGGGGATGTTAAATCTCATTGTGGCCCCTGGTTAAAAGGGGTAGGAAAAATGAATAAGAGTAATCCTTGTGCAAAGGGTGAGAAAACTTTTCCAACGATCCATTACTTTATCTCTCTAAGTTTATGTAATTTTTCTTTTAATTATCATGAAATTGATCTCAAAATTCGGATCTCAGTTCCATGAGAGAGAGTTCACTAATCTTTGTTATTAATTGCATGTCTATATTTTTTAAAAAACAGATCCCTTCCTCACCTAGCGAAACGATAATCAACCAGTCATCATCAATTTTCCAAATGCTTGATTGAAGTTCCAGAATGCACCCTAGCCTCTACCAACACAACAAATACCCTCGATTTCTTCAACATCATGAAAACCTTCATCATCCTCTTCTACTCTTGGATCTCCTTCAGATAGACCCTCCTCATCCTGGGCTATGTTGTCACCAACACCTAACAGTATGTAAGATAAAATGTAAGAAAACTAATTTTGTTATCATCACTTCATTTTTAGACCTTTTTCTTCTTTTTTTACCCTTTCTTTCTTACAATTAAAGCAATGAATTTGTTTCTAAAACTCAGATCAAGGTCACTCAATTATCTTATTAACATTTGTAACTAATTTTAAATTTATGGCATTGTTTTTCACTCTCAACTATTTCATAGGTCATGACAATCTCAAGTTCTTTCTTTGTATTGCACACGATGCTAAGGATGGTGGATGAATTCCTTTAAATGGATATACATGTTGTGCACTCCACTTGTTTGATGAAATGCCAATATGTGACTTATTGGCCTATAATATTGGATTATCTCCTCAAGTTTTAATATTAAGAGTTGATACTTATCTATTATATAATTAACACCTTAATTGTTACATGCAAAATCCTTTACTTGATATCATGCAAAAGGACAAAAATTTTGGTCGTGGAGAAACATGGGATTCTCAACAACAAAGTTATCAATTCTATTAACGCAAGGTATGAACTTTTTGGTATTATTACATGTTAAACTAGTGTTGCATATTTGCTATGGCAAGCTGAGCTTGTAAAAAAAAAATTTGTTAAGAGAATTAGCATGCATTTGGCCTACAAGCTTATACAAAATGAGGGCATGGAATTGGTTTGAATTTTTTTCTTTCAACCTATTGCTTAGAAATGGTTTGTTTAAAACTATAAGAAGCTAACTATTAATTTCCCATTCAGATGTCATGAATTTTTAGTTTTAAATCTTTTGTATACTTTGGTCATTGAGTGGATATGAAAATTCTCAGTACTTTGCTAGCAATTGGTAGTTTTGTCCAGAGGTGATGATTTGTCCTAATTTTGCCATCTTTCTTCTATCAATTATTATAATTTTATTTTTGCTATTAATAATGACTTTAATCTAAAGTTTATTTTAGAGTTATTGGTTGATGATAAGATCTTATAAGACTTTTTGTTTATTAATTAGGTAAACATTGTCTAAGATTATAATTAAGACAAGTAGGGTTATGATCTATGCGCTAACAGTTAAAATGAAAGATGTTAAAGAAAGAGTTTACTATTTTCAATGTTCTCTGTTTTTTCATTAGCAGCTCAATTAACTTTGAAGCATAATATTTGGCACGGCCATGCCTAGGTTCAAGCATGATTATTGTATTGTTAATGTTTTCTCTCTTTGCTTTGAATATAAGCTCTATTAGCAATGTGTTTTTTTTTCTCTCGTCCTTTTTAAGATGATCATGTTGCAATTCTCTGTTTTTAGTTACCTAATTTATTTTTAAAATTTTTTACTGTGTGCAGCGGATTCCAAGATGATAATGGTATGTGATTCCTTTCTGTCATGAGATCACAGCCTTTCTAAAACTAATCTATAGTGGTAAATACATCTTTATCTCTCTTTTGTGGAATATTATTAAATTGCAAATGGTTTGGAACTTTGGATTATCTGATGCTTAGGAAAAATTAATTATTTAAGAATATTAGCGACAATGCCCTGGCCGGTCCCTTCGAAAAATGAGTGTACAAATATGTGTCGCCTCGATCAATTTAGAAGTTTCACTCCACTTGACATTATTTAAAGTGTTTTTCGTATGTAATAGTATTCATGTCTTTGAAGCTGTGTTATCCTTTTGTATAATATTTTGGATGCTATACATGAAGATGTTTAAAACTATAACTATTTGTGAATATAATGTTAATAACTATTAAAACCTAAATCTATAGAGGCTTGAATTTTCTTTTTCTATTTCTAAATTTCTATTACTTTTGGCAAGCATAGGCATGATATGGATGGAGGCTGCAAGGTGATAGATGGTGAAGGAGAGATTAGTTTGGTGCGATGTAGTGAGAAGAAGAAGCCAGAGACATGATGAAGGAAAGACTTGCAACATTGATAAGATATGGGCTCACTGTGGTCTTTATTGTTCAAGTATTCTTAATCATAGTTTATTTCTTTTCTGCTGTAGGTCTTTTGGGTAAGTTTTGATTTATTAGATTATATTCATGATATACATGTGAACATATGCAAGCAAGACAAATGCTATCATAGCTAGATTAGCATAAAAAAATATAACTTGGATCTTTAACACAAGACGATTAGTCCTTAAATCAAAGAACACCAAGCTCTGATACCAATTGTTAGACCCTAGAGGGGGAGGGTGATTAGGGTCTTATGCTAATCTAATCCAATTTTATGCCAATTAAAACTAATTAATAAATTATCCTTGCAAGAGAGATATACAATATGTTACAAGCAAGAATAAGCAATATGAACAAAGGTAAATATCCTAGCAATGAGATATACTATGAGATATATGCAAGGATATATAATTAACACAAGGGTAAACAATCTAAACTAGATAGTGGGTAATATAATCAACAAGCAATATACAAAGGCGATATAAGATATGAATATAAAAATAAGTGCGCCAAAGCAATCACTAACGAACGATATGATTACGGAGTTTGGTCCCCACGATCTACGTCTCCACTCCTCACCTCGAGGAGATCTCCTCTATCACAACCGAGTTTTTTACGTTTACCCGAACAACGTTTACACCTCATAATACGGTTTTCTAATTTACCGAAAACTCTACAACTCACACACTCTTGCAATCCCACTCTACACCCTCTCAAGTGTTGGAACTAGACGTGTCTCCCTCAAGTGCTCGGATACAACCTCTCCTAAGGTTCGTCAACCAACGCCACTCCTCTTGGGACGATCCCTGACTCTCGCCACACACTTCTCTCGATGTACAAGTGTATTACAAGGTGATCCTCACAATAAGCACAATTACAATAAATGATTGTTCTCTAATATGGATGAGAACACAATGAAAGCTCACACTCAATTGTTAAAACACTCACCAACCCAAATATATTATGTATGAAAATACAATAAGCTTAATGTGGGTGTGTGTAAACAATGAGTGAAATAAAATCTAACTCAAATAGCAAACTAGCAATAATAAGAATATGAAAATCAATAGTAAAATTGCTAGAGAAAAGAGTTAGAAAACTTCTCTATAAACACAAAGAGAGAATGATGAAATATTAAGGATGAACTCCTCAACAACTGATGTAAGCTCCTCTTTGTAAAAACAAACCACAAACTTAAAACAAACTAAAACAGGCTTAAACCCTTGTTAAACTTTTGCTTAAAAACTTCTTAGATTGCTAAGAGAACTGAGATCAATGTGGTATTTATAGCCTCCCAAAACCTCAGCCAAAAACTCCAAACAAAAGACCAAAAAGCCCACAGAATCGGAAATCAGATTCTGTACAAAAAAAGCCGTTGGAGTAAACGACGGTCGACCGTGAAAATCTCACGGTAGACCGCGAGCCACTTTTACTTAC
Source organism: Asparagus officinalis (assembly GCF_001876935.1). Lineage (NCBI taxonomy): Eukaryota > Viridiplantae > Streptophyta > Magnoliopsida > Asparagales > Asparagaceae > Asparagus > Asparagus officinalis. Next base: position 69,869,426 of record NC_033795.1, on the reverse strand, counting down.
GCGGTCGACCGTGGGAATTTTTGAGCTCTGACGGTCGCGTGACGGTCGACCGCGAAAGTTTCTGCAGCCCACTCAGCAAAAGACACAGGCGCGGTCGACCGTGGTAGTCAACCGCAAACTGACATAAGAAAATAACAGTTTAGACACAGTTTGATGATTTTGAAACCCTTTTTAAAAATATCAAATAAATTCCAAAAAATATAAAACTTTGGAAAATGATTGTAGATATGATAATACACATGCAAAATAGTCCAAAACATGAAAATGTGAATACATGAGTTTTGACATTTTAGCTTAACTATGTTTTGAAACATTACAAAATAATTTTGTAGACTTAATAAAAGATGTATATGATTATTGTTAAGTCTATAAACCAAGAAAATAATATTTTCACAAATACAATAGAAAATGAAATTAACATCTGAGTATGTATATGAAAATATATTTGTTTCATATCTAAGTAGTTAAACCAAATCACAAAAATAAATATGAAATATGTAATTTCATATTTATAAACATGAAAGCCAAAACTTGTGTTGTATATATATATATATATATATATATATATGACTACATATATATACAAAGAAACCAATAAAATGTGTGTGTATATGATATTGAGCTTAACGTACTTAACACACATAATATAACACCTAAACTAAATTACCCAAGCTTGATCTTGATCTTCATTGTAGCTCAACTTGATAAACTTGTGGATGAAGCTTGAACTTGGATCTTCAACTTGAATTGTATGGCTTTACTCCACAATTCCGTCAGCTTCCATTTGATATGATCGTGAATGTTCGATTCCATCCATCCTCCAACTCATTGTTTGCCTATAATAAATACGAAAACACAAACACTAAACAAACAACATTAAAAGTAAATTGTTTGTTAAACATCATCAAAACAAGAAGGCCAACATTTAGAATACTATAAGGGTTGATGATATTCAATCACTTGAAGATGGCATGCTAGCCCATCTATAGAAAATAGCCTCTTATAATTCACGAGGTGCTAAGAACAAGCTTGTTTAGTGGAAGAATCACCAAAAAGAAATGCAAGCTACAGGAGAGCAGCCCTAGAGGGATTTTGAAGGGGATATGCGATGACAGCACTAATTAGTGTGGATTTACTACCCTCTAACAAGAGACAGAGTCGATCAGGAAGGCTGTACATGTCCAAAGACATGTCCTCAAAAGAGGAAAACCCTATCAGAGTCTCTATATCCTCAGCAATACCAAAATAACCCCTCATGACAACGGGACCAGTAGAGGAGCTAATTGTAAACAAAGAGAAAAAAGGACGAACCAAGTTAGAACCAAAACTATGTGTCATTTACGTGGATCTACAAGTATTTACAAGGAACAACATTTACATAGGCTAATGACATGGAAACCCTCAAACTAAATTGTGAAAACTTGCGCAAAGATGGTTTCAGTAGCATTGTGTAAAGGGTTAACCCTGCGTAAAGGTGAGGTAGTAGTCGAAGGGGTTTTACCCTCGATTTGCAAGTTTGACAGGAGAGGATCCCTCTTGACATAACCATGGGATCTCGTACCCCTCACTAGCATCACCCATTGTGGAATGGTGGTGCCAGACCCTTGATTTTATCGGTGGCTCATTGGGTGATTTCTTGGGTTCACAAGCATTTATGCAGAGTTAGAAAGGGGAAAGTGAGGATGAAGATGAACAACCCCACTTACTTTTATAGTTTACACTGGTCGTCAGTTTGCTGCCATGTGGCAAGATCTCAACCATTCAACCCCACGTACAATAAGTTCATGCAACACCTCGAAAAGAGTGTAAAGACCTATTTTCACCAAAAATATTTGGTTTTTAGCATAATTTTTAGAGCCTTGGCTCTTCAACCTAGCATCCACTCATATCAACAACAGAAAAATAAATTTTTTTCAATAAGATGAGACAAATCTCTTGACCAAGTCCCCTCAGAAAGTTTAACAGTACACTTCTCTTGAGGTGGCTACATCCTAAGTTCTATAGCACACTTCAACCAGCAAATTCCACTACCAAAGGCATGCTCTAGACTCTTCACCTACATCATCAAAATGACATTTCCCCTGGTCCATAGGAAGATACAAGTGACTCTCACATCGAGGACGTTCCCTAATATAACAACCTCTCACTTCATGCATACAAAAAGATCTCTCTCTCACAATCATTATCACTCTGACAACACCATAGCTTTGTCAACTCACTGCTGAATCTACAAATTTATATCTCAACCAATCTGATGTCCGCATCAGATGTCAATCCAAGTTAACTGCAAAGATAATGTTGATCAAAATTGACTTTCCAATAGGTCTCTCCGCCTCTAAGGAAATCTATCACTGAGTTTAATAGTGTACTTCAGACGACAACACCCACTACTCGTTGGCACATTCCTACACTTCTGCTAATGTCTTCAAATGACTTTTTGTTGATTAACGGGCAAAGGTTGTTGATCTCGACATTGTGGTGGATTAACATCATACCACTGTCATAGATGATTGCTTCCATATTTGACATCAAACCTAGTGCACTGACATCTCAACTCTAATTATGTGGACCAAACATGCAATTATTATGTTTCGGTGTATTCAATGGTACACGTCTGTCAGGTTACACTTCAGCAAGTTAACAACAAACCTTTACTTAAGGGGATGGACTGCTACATTCAACATTAAACTATGGCAACGATCCTATCATTTTACTACAAAATGCTACTGCAACTATGTTCAAAAGTAAACCTCTCATGGGATAGATCTTAGCATGTTTAACATCATCCTCTGTTAAGATAGCTGCCGACTAAGTTCATAAATAGACCTAGGGTCGTAGCCTGCTTGTCTAATTAGATAACACACCACTATTGATCATTGGACAATTTTTCGATGGGCTCAATAGTACTCCTAGGTTTAACAATACACTTCTACCTATATATATACATCTCAGTACAACCAAGTTTAATAGTACACCCCAGTTTAACACTACACCTCTACTAAGATGACCATCTATGTTCAACACTACACCTATGACAACAGTCCCTCTAGAAGTTTTAATGTAAACCACTTTTGAAATCACCCCGATAGGTTCAATAGCACATCACTATCGGTATGGATCTTAAAAGAGGTTTGAAATTCAATTTTACTATTTATTTCAGGTTGATAAACTGTTGTCAGTCGACTGATGGATCTTATCAATCGACTGATAAACTCGTCTGGAATTACCAAAAGTTTTTGTTTTTACGACTGATAAATTATCAGTCGACTATTGAGGTCATCAGTCGACTGATGAGATCATAAGTCGACCAATGAGCTGTGACTTGTCTGTAACGGCTAGCTTATCAATCGACTGATGAACAGTATCAGTCGACTGACGCCTATAACGACTAGTTTTTTTAGCTTTATGTTTTTTTACCTTTTTGTTGAGTTTTCTTGGTTTTGGGCTTTGGTTTTCATCCTATAAATACCCCTTACTATTTCACTTCATAAAAATCATCTAAGAGGGTTTTAACAAGTGTTTTAAAGAGTTTAAGAGATCGTTTAAGTTTCTTTTTCAAGTTTGGTTTTTCTTTAGAAAAAGGAAGCCTACATCATCGTTTGAGGAATTCATCCTCAATCTTTTTCATCCTACTCTTTGTGTTTATAGAAAAGTTTTCTACATCATCGTTTGAGGAATTCATCCTCAATCTTTTTCATCCTACTCTTTGTGTTTATAGAAAAGTTTTCCTAACTCATTTATCTAGCATTTTATTCTTATCTTTTTCATCCTACTCTTTGTGTTTATAGAAAAGTTTTCCTAACTCATTTATCTAGCATTTTATTCTTGATTTTTATATTTATATCATTGCTAGTTTGTTAATTGAGTTAGATTTTATTTGAACTCATTTTATCACACACATCCCTATTTGAGCATTTAGAATTTTATACATTATATATTGGGTTGTGGGATTGTGATATTGTGAGAGTGAGCTTACATTGAGTTCTCATCTATTGTAGAGAACAAATCTTGTATTTGAGCCTTATTATGAGTTACACATTGTATTACACTTGTACACCGAGAGGAGTGTGTGGTGAGAGACGAGGTCGGTTCTAAGAGGAGTGAGGTCGGTAGTAAAGCCTAGTAAGAGGTTGTAATTTCGAACACTTGAGAAATGTGACATGGCCTAGGCTAGCACTTTGAGGGTATAGAGTGTGTTTACTTTGTATGTGTTGTAAACGTTTGTCAGTAAGCGTTGAAAACCGATTGTGAACATTTTGAGTGAATGTCGAAAACCCGTCATGATAGTGGATTCCCCCCGAGAGTGGGGAGCAGAGACGTGGGTCGGAGGGACCGAACTTTGTGATCATATTATTTTATTTGAGTTGTTCATTGTGTCCACTATTTGTTTATATCGTTTCTTATTTATTTTCCATTTGCATATATATCCTTGATTTAATTTAATCGAATATCTATCCTGCTAGGATAAATTTGTTAATAAGTTTTAAATTAGTATTAATATTGGATTAGATTAACATAAACCCTATTCACCTCCTCTAGGGTGCTTTCAATTGGTATTAGAGCTTGGTGCTCTTTGATTTGTGGCTTAACCGCATTGAGTTAAAGATCCAAGCTTTCATATTGTTGTTAATCTTGTTTTAATATTTCTTTTTGCTTGCATAACATATTATGGATATGCACGGTGCACCTAGCTTACTTTATGCTATTAATATTGTTCCTAAAATTAATAATTTTCCCTATGCACAATGGTGTATTAGATTTAAGATTTTTGTTAGATCTAGACCCTTTGATTTATGAGAGATTATTGATTATGCTTATGTTGTGCCCACATTGCAGATTCCAAGTAGAGCAACGAAGATAAAAGAATATTTACAATGAACAAGTTTTTGTTAGTATTCTTACATAATGTATTTGATTCATCTTCTTCTAATAAGCTTGATTCTTTTGATAGTGCTTACACATTATAGAAATTTATAGAAGCACATCAAGGGAACTTGGAGGAGATCCAACACGCTTTGGCAGCTTCTTCCTTAAGTTCAAAAGGAGCATCTTCATGTACACGGCCACTAGGCTTTAGCCTTAGTGAGGTATGCGAGTCCGATAATGATGATGAATTATCTATTGATGAACTTGCCCATGGATATAAATTATTAATGCATAATTATAAGAAGTTGCAACAAAATTTTGTAAATTTAAAAGCAAGTATGTTGCATTAAAACCAAGACATGAGTTATTAGCTTCTAAGTTTGATTCTATTTCTAATAAAAATGGGATCCTAAAAGAAAATAACGATAAACTTAAATTGGATCATGATTCTTTAATTTCAAACATTGATAATTTAACTCATGAGAAAAATAATGCCATATTAGAAGTAGAAAACATAAAAAATAATGTTAGCTCTTTTGTGAATAATTATATTTGTTCATAATGCCATATTAGAAGTAGAAAACATAAAAAATAATGTTAGCTCTTTTGTGAATAATTATATTTGTTCTACTTCTAATAACAATGCTTGTATGCAAAAATTATATTTGTTCTACTTCTAATAACAATGCTTGTATGCAAAATGATGAGTTGAATCTTGTTAAGGATAGTATATTATCTTTGGATTCAACCCTTAAAACATGCATTGCTAATAATAACAAGCTTATGGACTTGTGTGCAAAGTCCCGTGTAAATTCTTCCAAGAAACCTACACACTATGCACATATGTATAGCAAAATTTATAAGTGTTCTATTTATGGCCGTAACAGCCATATTTCTAAATTTTGTTATAATGCACAAAAACTTATAAAGTCTAATTATGTTAGTGCATCCCATCAAGCTTCTTCATCTCATACACATGTACACATACATAATGATCATCATAAACATGCCCATATGTACAAATGTGATTTTTGTCGTCATTTTGGTTATTTGACCAAATTTTATTTTGATTTGAGAAGAGTTTCCCGTTTGCAAAATAATTTCAAAGAAAATCTATTTTTGCAGATGCGTCACGTGCACAACCAATTGGTCAACGCAAATTACTTCAATCTTTTTATTGCACAAATTACAATCGTAATGGACATTTATATAATTTTTGTTTTGACCGTATCAGTGCACAAAATGCGCCAAAATGGGTTCATAACCTTAGGGCTTTAAGCTTAAATGATAGAGGTCATGTCTTTAAATCTTTCGGCACTAAGAATGCTTGGGTGCTAAAACAAAATTAAAATGAAATTTTTTAATTTTGTCGTTTTATAAGTTTTTTTGTATGAGTTAAAAATGATTTTTTTTGTCTTATGGAAAATTTATGAGTATATTTAAATATTTTATAAATAAATTATTTTTGTGTGAAATATTGTTTAAGGTATATCTACTCATTAATTAAATGAGTGTTTACAATTATATATATACACTAATATTTAAAAGCATAAAAATCAAAGTTTATTTAAGAAACTGATTTTGAGCTTATTAGTCGACTTATAAGTCGACTGATTCCTTCAGTCGACTTATGAGTCGACTGACGGACTCAAATTGATTTTGGGTTTGAATTTCGTCTGCAGATAATTTTTTTTGGTTCTGACCCGACCCGTTCTCACCTGCTCATCCTGGTCGTTCTTCT
>NC_033795.1:69858778-69862796 GCF_001876935.1 Asparagus officinalis | reverse complement strand
CGATTCCCCTGCTATCGTCTCCTCTAGTCGATCTCCATTTCCCGTTGGTTTTGAGCTCAGTGGTCCTCCTCTTTGGTATAATACTCTTTCCTCATCCTTGTCCATTTTGAGCTCTCAATTTTAGGGTTTTATCTTCTTAGGGTTTCGTTTTATCATCTTAGGGTTTGTTATCTTTGTCTATTTTCTTGCAAATCTGTCAATCATCATGAATAGGGTAGTTTGAAACGTTCTAGGAGTGGTAGAGGACGACCCTCATCCTCTCGTGCTCCTAACCCTCCTCCTCATGCTCCATCTCCTCCTCCCACAGATAATTTTCAATATTATGAACAATATTTGAGAAATCCCACTCTAATTGAGAAATTTCGAACTCTATGCCAGTTAAAAATTTCCCCCGGGAGATTTCTTAAGTTTGATGATTAAGATCATTTTTATTTAAGCACCTATTTTAATGATGCTAGGTTGCTTAATTTGCTTTCTAGTGAGAATTTTTCGCCTGCATTATCCTCATTTAGTGCGGCTATTTTATACAAATTTGTAAGTTAATTCCACTGATCCCAACACCCCATTCATTTCCTCTCTTGTTAAGAGTCGTCAAATTCTATTTTCCACTAACTAGCTTGCTGAGATCCTTAACATTCCTAGAGGAGACACACTTTTAGGTGACATCATGTATGATGACCCTACTGTTGATTTCTTATTAACTTACCTGCTAGACATTTTCCTTTCGAATCCGACTCTATTTCTGTCCTAGGTAAGATTATTAGGAGAATAATTAGCTATAACATAATTTCCAAAACCGGGGGTTATGATCACTATTCCCAAGATCATACATGTGCCATATATGCCATAGTTGGTCATAGGAATGTCATGTGGGGGAAAAGTTATCTTTGATATAATGGCCTCCACTCACTCAAAATTCCTACCTTATGGAGCCATTCTTACCAAAATATTTACCCATTTTGAAGTTGATCTTTCTAAGGAAACTTCTCTTAGAATCACGCCATTTTTTGATTCCACTACCCTCAATATAATGAGTATTCCTCCTACCCAATATGCATTAGATCATCTTCCTGCATATGTTCCCCCACCTAGGTCATCTGAGTCTGCGTCATCTAGCTCTAGTGATTCATCTTCTGATTCCACCTATAGAACTCATCACTATTCCCCTCCTGCATCCTCCTCCTATATTCCTGATTCTACAGCTCGTCGTATCGACAGCCTAGAAGAAGGTGTGTACGAGCGTTTGAGGGACACTGGGCGTAGGCAGGAAGAAATTCGTGCTGAAGCTCAAGGGTGGCGCCATGAGGTGATTAGTAGGATTGATGGCTCAGAGCAAAAACTTGATGCCACTCTCAGTTTGCTGCAGCCTTCTACTCCCTCCCCGGGTCGAGGACCGTCTACCTGATGCAACCATCTTATTTTGGATTTTTTTTGTATATTTGTTTTATGTTTCTGAACATTGTGATGTAGTATTTTCTATGTTTTTGTGTATTGAAAACTATATTTACGGGCACTTGGATGCTTAGTTATTTTGGTTTGTTGATGTTGTGAACATGTACGAGTTCTTTGTAAACTCTGGTTAATTTGCTTATATGTATATTCATGTTCATCTTCTTATGTCATTGTGTGGTTGTTGTTATACGGTTATATATATTCTTTGTGTTTATTTTGTTTAAATAAGCTCTTATCTTTTCACATATATCTTGTGTGGCTAACCATTCTTTAAAGCTTTTAAATAGGGGGAGAATTCTCTATTTCTATATTTCTCACCCATGCTTACATGTAGGGGGAGCTCTTAGCACTCATTGTATATTTTCCCCCACTTTTGATGTTGCCATATGGGGAGAAAAATAAGGGAATTTGGTTTTTTTAGCCTTATTGATTTTATATATTGGTAAATTATTTGTCATCATAAAAAGGGGGAGATTGTTCGCCCTCAAATTTTGATGATAATTTAACAAATAGTTTACGACTAATATTGGTTTTAGTATTTTAGTTTTGTGTTGTTTAGTATACACAGGAGAATGAGCTACATTGATATTGAAGCCTATGCAAACTAAGTCAACCAATCAAGTTCAAACTTCATATAATTCTCTCATAGAATACTTAATATAGGTTAATATGTAATGTGTGCTAATTCTCCAAGCTCAAATTTTACACACACATTTATTTGTGAAATTTCTCAAATCATAGGTGTTTTTATGTAAAATATATTTTAATATATTTTGGACTATATGTTCGCGGGAAAAATCGTATCTTTCTTCATTGATTCCATTGCACACTCTTGTAAAAGTTTATCGATTACAAAGATCCGGTCTTTTTATAAGATCCGGTTACAACGAGATCAAAAAAGGAAATAAAAATTACAACTTTTCTCTTTTGTCGAACAAATCGCGAGCTCCTGTTTTGCGGTCGCTCGCTTTGTGGGTTCTTCGCCTGCGCCGGGGTTTATCCGTGGACCACCGTGAGATCTAGATCCGGTCGGATCTACGCAGTATGACGGGTATTATTTCGCCAAGGAAATAATAGCGGAGGGTACTATTTCGCCAAGGAAATAGTAGCCTTTAATTCTCGGGATCAAAGACCAAGCTTTGATTCGGAGTACACCTGCGTAGATCTGAGATCTGGTCCTCTCGAACTCTTGCCTTATTTGGCGTTGACGATCGCCGAGCACCAGATCTGGATGAACAAGTCCTCGAAGTCCCAAAGCTTGGATCTTTTTTAAGGTGGCTCGGCCTTGGCCGAGCCCCCTTAGGCGTGGTTTTCCGTTTTTTTTCGGTTCAGTCCGTGATCCGGTTTCTGTGGTTGATTTATCCGGACTTGAATCGTTGACCTGATTTGGCAGTAAATCTGATTCCTGATTTGGAGTCCGAAACTGATCTTGATTCGATCGTGATTCGTCCGAGTCCGCCCTTGGATGAATGACTTGTTGACTCTTCAACCCGTTAGCTTGATTCCGCACGCGAGTGGATCTATTCCGTTGTTTGCGTGTGATTCGTTAACCTCGTCGCCTCGTTGGTTCGTCGGTTTGTGCTGAGCTGTGCTAAGGGATCTATAAGCAATTTTATACGCCTAAAGATACCCCCTCCAAAGTATTTCAGCCTCGTTCTTTTATAGAAGAGTCTGGAATACTTTGGATATGATTGTCCCATCCTTCGGGATATTTGGAGTGGCTTCTATTCTTGATTCCTTCAATCCTTCAGGCTATTCGGTGCTTTGTCGAATGTCTGTAAGGTTTTCGGTGCTGCATTTATTGTCTGACCGTTGTCAGAATTTTGAATTTGAAGTTGATTCCTGATTTTATGATCTTTAGCTCATGTTTGTTGGTTCAACATAGAACTGACTCTCGAATGTTGACGTTGAGTCTTTATTTGCGACGCGTTGTCCGGCGTAGTGTTGCTGAGTTATCCTTAAGAATATTTAGAAAAATATTCTCCAGGAACTTCTCAACCAAAAATAGGGAACAGTTTATACTCATATACCTTATTGGAGTATTAAGAAGCAGTTTAACCTCATGCACTGTTGGAGGATTGAGGAGCAGTTTATACTCATATACTCTTCGGAGTGTTTTAGGCTCAAAAAAAATCTTCCGACCCTTCCGAATGTGTGGGAGAGGAAAGAATAAACAAATGATTGAACCCTCGGTCGATTTGAAGTTGTTTCGATGCTCGCTTCAGCTTCAATTTGAATTTTGGTTCAAATTTGGTTCAAACTGGTTCAACCTGGTTCAAGACTGGTTCAACCCGGTTCAAGGCTGGTTCAGACTGGTTCATCCTGGTCTGGTCTGGTTCAGTCTGGTTTGGTCTGGTTCAGTCTGGTTTGACCTCTTTTGGACTGATTTGGACTGGTTTGGTCTGGTTCAGTCTGGTTTGGTCTGGTGTAGGGCTGGTTCACATTATAAAAGGGGTTCTTTTTCCTTCTCTTTTCCTCCTCTAGGGCCGGCCCCCTTTTCCTCCTCTTTCTTGGATTCCTCTTCCCTCTTGCATTCTCTTTCCCTCAATTCTTCATAAATACCCTA
>NC_033795.1:69838771-69858176 GCF_001876935.1 Asparagus officinalis | reverse complement strand
AGGTCAAAAGGAAAAGGTAAGTCTTGTTATGGAGCTTTTGCTATTCCAGGAAAAGACGACGAGGAAATCCCAGCCTTCCCGCTTTCTGAAGATGAACAGGAGACCTTTGCAACACGGAGTGGGAATGAATATCACTACAAATATCCGGATGCTTCTGAGCAACTGGGAGCAAACAAAACCGTTCCCTCAAAGACGTTGGCAGAACTGGGAATTGTCGCGACTCCCCCAACACCTGTAGCTACGGAGAAAGTCCAGCAAAAGGAGAAAGGAAAAGAGCCTCTACACCAAGAAGTCCAAAACCCGAGGCAGTCTCGATTCAATCATCCGATTGGGAAAGACAAACCGGGAAAGGCAAGCTCTCCGCCCCATTTTGACATCATGGCGCAGTTAGCTAATATACCAGCTAGGATAACTCTATATGAATTATTGCGTCTTTCAAAAGACACAAGGAAAGCATTGCAGGAAGCCTTGAGTGGCTCTGAAGCTTTCTTGACTCGAATCAAGCCGTCTTCTGGAGAACCAGAGCCATCAGTTCAACACTGTAATCTCGCGGCACCTTCCGGAGCATTTTCATCTCATGCGGTGAGCGGACGTCGTGGGGATGATAGGAGGATGGTGAGACCCGAAATCATCCTCATATCCGACGATGAAGAGGAAGAGGATCCCATTGCTGCAATTATGTCTGATCAAGAATTCGCCCTCCCGGTCTCCGAATCCGTGCAGGGCATCCTCCAAAAAGTAGAGAAGGTTATGCAACACACGGCCACCGTCATTATTTCTGGACGGGGAAGACTTTATGATTTGCTCCCTTTCATAACAGATAGTCTTAAAGACATTCAGCGTGTAGGTGGCATCCGGCTAGCTGGACGATGTGAGTTAAGGTTGACTTGCTTAGAGGAACTCATGTATCGTTTGGAAGAGCTAGTACACTTCGACTCACATGATGAGGTCACACCGCTCATGATCGATGCTCAGATTCAGAGGATGCACGAGCGTAAGGCCCGAGCGAGACGCATATCAAAGCAAGAAATCATCGTTGCGAACTTGTACGAAGAAGCAGTTTATACTCGTATACTTTTCGGAGTATTAAGAAGCAGTTTATACTCGTATACTTTTCGGAGTATTAAGAAGCAGTTTATACTCGTATACTTTTCGGAGTATTAAGAAGCAGTTTATACTCGTATACTTTTCGGAGTATTAAGAAGCAGTTTATACTCGTATACTTTTCGGAGTATTAAGAAGCAGTTTATACTCGTATACTTTTCGGAGTATTAAGAAGCAGTTTATACTCGTATACTTTTCGGAGTATTAAGAAGCAGTTTATACTCGTATACTTTTCGGAGTATTAAGAAGCAGTTTATACTCGTATACTTTTCGGAGTATTAAGAAGCAGTTTATACTCGTATACTTTTCGGAGTATTAAGAAGCAGTTTATACTCGTATACTTTTCGGAGTATTAAGAAGCAGTTTATACTCGTATACTTTTCGGAGTATTAAGAAGCAGTTTATACTCGTATACTTTTCGGAGTAATTATTCCTTCGTTGCAACGCATTGATCAGCGTTGACCTAGGGTTACGCGTTGTCCGGCGTTGACCTTAGGGTTTCGAACGTCGTTGGATGCTCAAGTCACAAGACCAACTAATGGAGCTGATGCGTCAGTGACTTTCGTATTTATAGGATTTTTGGCAAATCCTCAGCCATCAACGGGTTTGATGCGCCTTTACCGACTACCGTTTGAGTCGGGCTAGCATGCGAATTGTATAAATCCGTTCCGCATGTAACGTTGTGCTAAGAGGGTTAACGCTCTTAGTGCTACGATATTGAATACGTAGACTTCGTCTTTCTCATGGGAATAGACTACCCGGCGACGCGTGTTAGGCGTTGACTTTAGGGTTTTTGGCTAACCCCCAGCCTTCAACGGATTTGACGTGCTCTTACCGATTACCGTTTGACTCGGGCTTACATGCAGATTGTTTTAAGTACGTTCCACATGTTACGTTGCGCTCAGAGATTGAATCCTCTGAGACTTGTTGCTATGACTTTGAATACATAGACTTCACCATCGTTATGGGAATAGGCTACCCAGCAACGTGTATTAGACGCTGACTTATCCCTACTTAGGCTTCGGGATAAAATACCCCAGAATCGAACTCTGGTGTCTTTTTCTACGGAGAAAGACTAAACCGGCGACGCGTGTTAGGCGTCGGCATATCCTTTCTTAGGATTCAGGATGAAATTCCCCATGCGTGTAAGGCATGGATTTTGGTGTTATTAATAACAACCTGCCACAATGTTGAATATGTGAACGGGTGTTTTTTTTAACGGTTAAGAACTAACCGGCAGCGCGGGTTAGGCGCAGACTCATCCCTGCTTAGGTTTCAGGATAGGATACCCCAGAATCGAACTCTGGTGTCTTTTTTCTACGGAAAAAGACTAAACCGGCAGCACGTGTTAGGCGCAGATTTATCCCTGCTTAGGATTCGGGATAAACTTCCTAGGATGGATCCTATATTGACAATTTTTGGAAAAGATCAGTGCGGGAAAGGAAGAATTTTATATTTTATTTCCCGGTCTTCTTTTTTAGGGTGAAGGCGAACCCGAAGACAAGGAAGGAAGAATTTTATATTCTATTCCCTGATTCTGGAAAGGAAGAATTTCATATTCTATTTCCAACGCAAAAGAAACTAGAAGTGGGATCTCCACTCCGAGAATCTGGAAAATCTAGATAAACCTACCTTTTATAGGATTGGTTATCTAAAGATGAGTTTTTCGTTTATCGAAATGAAATTTCAACTTCGGTTATAACCATGAGAAGGCTTAACCAAAGAGAAAAGAATGGAGTTCTTTCGTTTATCGAAAGGGGGCTCCGAACTGAAAGTAGACCTCTTGTTCATGGAAAGAGTCAAGAGGGCCAGAAAGATATTTTTGGTGGACTCACTGTCAATAGAAATTGATCGGTGAGGGATTTTGGTGGTGAAAAAAGATTTTGGGTTATCCTCTAGAATATTAAGTGTAATATTCTTCAAGGAACTTCCCGGTAAATGAGTTATCCTGAATGTACTAGGGGTAGTACTTTTTCAGGAACTTCCCATTTATTGGCATTAATTGCCTGTTGCCCTCTTGAGTAATCAGGCGATATGCGCTGTTTGAGTAGACCGTGTCTATCACAAACGGCCCCTCCCATTTGGGTTCGAATTTACCTTTCTTCTTGGAGTTGAGGATTATCGGTCGGCGAGCAGCGAGGACCAGATCTCCTTCCTTGAAGCTTCTCTGTCGGACTCTTTTGTTAAAAGCCCTAGATATTCTGGCTTGATAGAACTCAATGTGTTGTTGAGCTTCCAAACGCTTTTCATCCAATCTCTCGAGTTCTTCGAGGCGTTTTTGATGTTGTTCTTCGGTTGTAATCTCAGTTGCGAGAGCGATCCGAAGAGATGAGATTTGGATCTCCAATGGTAGCACAGCTTCACATCCGTATACCAACGAATACGGGGTAGCTCCTGTAGGTGTGCGTATGGTGGTGCGATAAGCCCAGAGTGCTTCACCGAGTTTATCGTCCCAGTCTCGTTTATTGGTCTTCACGAGCTTGGACAGGATCTTAATGATCGTCTTGTTAAACGCCTCAGCTAATCCATTCGCAGCAGGATAATAAGCTGTTGACGAAATATCTTGAATTTTGAACTTGTCACAAAACCTGACGAAGGCGTTGCTTATGAACTGTGGACCGTTGTCATGAATGATCCGTCTTGGCACGCCGTGTCGGTATATGACATGATGCTTGATGAAATTAATGACGTTGTTCGTCTTCACTTCTCTAAGCGGAATTGCTTCAGCCCACTTTGAAAAATAATCCGGAACCATCGTTGGCCAGAAATATCCCATTCTCCTGATGCGATCATACAGTTTGGGACCGGGCTGATGCGCACCACATTCTCCTTCGTGTGCTTCCTTAAGAACTTCTTCTGCTTCTTTGTTCGAAAGGCATCGGAGTAATAAACCATCGTACCCTCTACGGTATAACGTATGGGTCTCGGCATTATAGAAGAATCTTGGTGCTCTTCGGCGGATTGATTCCCTTTCTTTTACATCCTCTGGCAAAATACCATATTGGACGTAGTCAATGATAGGAAAACGCCAATCTCGGGACTCAGACCCAATTTGAGTTGAATTCACCTCCTTGGCGTTTATGTTTCCATCGTCTTCCTCTTCAATATCCATATCGTATATGGGTCTGCAAAGCTGATGCGTCCTCACTGTGACTAATACCTCGGTTTTGGGAGGCTGCGCAAGTGATACCGCTAGTGCTGCCAGTGCATCCGCATAAGCGTTCTGGAGACGGGGGATATATTCAATGAAGAATTCTTCAAAAGATTCTGCCATTTTGATGGCCTCCTGGTGGTACGGGATCAGGTCTTGGTTCCTGACTTCATACTCTCCACGGACTTGGTTGACTATCAATTGAGAATCCCCAAAGGCTTCGAGATATTCGACCCCCAGCTCCTTGGCGAAACTGAGTCCAATGAGAAGCGCGTTGTACTCGGCTACGTTATTGGAGCACGGACTAGTCAATGAATAAGCTCGAGGTATCACATGCTTCCCCGGGGAGATTAAGACAACTTCAACCCCGGAGGAAACTGTAGAACCTCCCGGGGTTATTACCCTATTAACTGACCTTGAGGCACCATCGAAACCTCCCGGGGTTATTACCCTATTAACTGACCTTGAGGCACCATCGAAATATAATTGCCATACTTGTTCGTACGACGTAGTGTTAACCTCGTGGGTTTCATCCGGCAAGTCATCATATACTTCTGCCATATCTGTGGTTGGGTTTGCTCGTGGGTTTCATCCGGCAAGTCATCATATACTTCTGCCATATCTGTGGTTGGGTTTGCCGCCAAAAGATCGCAAATCGCTTGTCCTTTGATCGACTTCTGCTGTTTGAAGTGCAGATCATATTGGGACAAGAGAAGGGCCCATTTCGCTAACCGCCAATTCATAGAGGCTGGTTGCGTCATAAACACCCGGCCAACCAGATACTGCCGCATCTTTTGCATCGCGAATACCAATGCGAGGCATTCTTTCTTAATCATCGGATATCGAGACTCGGCGCCTATCAAGGTCCGACTTAGGTAATAAACTGCCTGTTCGTGACCGTTATCGTCGTCTTGTGCTAGTAAAGCACTTATCGAGTGGTTCATCGCCTTGATGTAAATCAAGAACGGTTTACCCGATTTCGGTGCAACGAGAACAGGAGGATTCGCCATATACGTTTTGATATCTTCGAATGCTTTTTGGCAGGCGTCATCCCAGATGAATGACACTCCTTTCTTGTTTAGCTTAGAGAATGGTTGGCACTTCCCAGAAAGGTTTGAGATGAACCGCCGGATGTAAGCTAGCCGCCTTTGCAGTCCTCTGAGCTCTCTCAGATTTCTAGGAGGTTACAGCTCGTGTATCGCCTTCACTTTGTCAGGATCGATATGTATACCTATAGTGGTGATGACGAACCCAATGAATTTTCCGCTAGACATTCCGAGGAAGGATTTAGTAGGGTTCATTTTCAATTGATGGCTTTGCATGAGATCGAACATCGTCTTCAAGTCCTTGATGTGATCTTCTTTGTTGCGGCTTTTTACAACCAAATCATCAACGTAGCACTCGACTGTTTTCCTGAGATGTTCTTGGAAAATCTTAGTCATTGCTCGTTGGTATGTGGCGCCTGCATTCTTTAGACCGAAAGGCATCACGGTGTAGCAAAAGACACCGAGGGGCGTTCTGAACGCTGTATGCTTCTCGTCATCTGGATGCATCTTGATTTGGTAATATCCTGAAAAACCATCCATAAAAGACATTCTCTTAAATCCGCATGTATTGTCGATAATGACATCCGTGATCGGGAGAGGAAAGTCGTCCTTTGGACATGCCGTATTCAGGTCCCTGAAGTCAATGCAAATCCTGATTTTACCGTTCTTCTTCATGACTGGAACGATATGGGCTAGCCAATCTGGATGTTGCTCCTCTCGGATAAATCCTGATTCGATCAATTTCTTAACCTCTGCCTCAATGGCTTCCATAATCTGCGGACGAAACCGTCTTTGCTGTTGTTTGACAGGTTTGGCATCCGGCTTGATATCGAGGCGGTGCATTGCCACATTGGGATCGAGCCCTGGCATATTCATATAGTTCCAAGCAAAGACGTCAATATACTCCCTGATGAGAGCAATTAACTCCTCCTTCTCATTTGGGGGAAGGCTGTCACTGATGAATATGGGCTTCGGGTTGGCCCCGTCACCCATGTTAAATTGGACTATTTTATCTTCAGTGGGGGGTTCCCTCTGTTCGAACCTATCACCATACTGCATGTTCAGGTGATGAACCCACGGGTCTTCCCATGTTGGCATTTGATCGTCGTCTTCCATTGTGGACGGATCAGCTGTAGCCATGTTCTCCATTAGGGCTTTGAAAGCTTCCCCCAGACTGGTATCGGAATCCCATTCCGAGGAATATGGCGAATTTCCATCTTTGTATTGCTTAGATGATTGGTCATTAATTAACCAGCAGCATTCGTCTTCTGAAGAAGATTCATACCCTAACCCTCGTCCGTATTTATAATAATCATCGGGTCTCCCTTTTGGTACATATGCCGCTTTGGCTGGAACACGAGGACCTCGATTGAAGTATAGACCTTCTCCGAGTGTGAAATCATATCCCTGCTTTTCCATGAGCTTGCGCGCTTCTGGACTATACTTAGATAGATGCCGATCAGGTTTGTCATCTTCCTCATTTTCGCTTAAGAAATGATCTGGTAATGGGGAGCTTTTTCCTTTACCGTAAATCACTTCTTTTGCGCCTCTTATTTTGTTCGGGACGACCATGGTTGTTCCGAAAGAATGTTGGAGGTGTTCCTTTGTTATATAGGACGATCAAAGCGGCATATACAAGTCAGGATTATTGTACAATTCTTTTATCACATCATCAAGAGATAGGGAGTACTCTAAATCGTTATTTATTTCATTATCGGCAAGTTGCCAGTTACAACTACCCTCTGACGTTTGTTCATCGTCAAGGTTGATTACAAAGGGTACAATGTCATTTAAAACATAACCTCCATTGTAATCAAATCCGGCTTCGGTATCAGCTTCTTCTCCGCTGTCCGTGCCATGGGCCGATGATTCAGTATCGGATTCGTTACCATAAAGGAGAGAATCAGTGAAATAATTCTCATACCCTTTGAATGGTTGCTTATCCGCGACCACCGTCCTAACCTTATTATCAGTGTCGACATACTTTAAACACTGATGGAGTGTGGAGGGAATTATAACATTACTATGGATCCAAGGCCGACCCAATAGTAAGTTATATGAAGTTTCGGCATCGATCACATAACATGTGACTTCTGTCTTCAAATCTCCCATTTGACACTTTACCCGGATTTTACCCAAAGGTCTTGACCCGCTAGTGTTGAATCCGTAGATAACAGTGCCCGTGGATGCCAACTTGCTAACTGGAATACCAAGGAAATACATCAAGCGAAGCGGCATAATACTCACAGCAGAACCCGGATCCACTTGGATTCGGTTGACTTTGCTGGAGCCGATGTACCCGATGAAGTATAGCGGTCGATCGTGGTTCGAATTCTTCGTCTGCATATCCTCTTTGGTGAAGGTAATACAGGGAAGGTTTTTAGCTTTCCGGTCTGTCTTTTCCAATCGGGCGACTGAAACGAGACTGCTTCGGATTCTGAACTTCCTGAGGATTCTTCTCTTTCGGTTTATTCACCGGCTGTCATCGAGCCTCTTCGCCCGGTGTAGGATTTGTAATCACCCCCATCTCCGTGAGAGTTTTGGCTGGTCCCTGTTTATTCACCCCCTGCTCACTAGGTGGTGGATAGTTGTAGTGATACTCATTTCCGCTTCGGGTCGCAAAAACTTCTTATTCTTCTTCAGAGAGCGGGAAAGCTAGGATTCTTTCGTCATCTTCTCCTGGGATAGCAGAGACTCCGCAGCAAGACTTCCCTTTCCCTTTGGACTTCTTCTTGGATGACGACCCGGCCCATTGTTCATCTTCAATCAGGTCGGGGTGAACCCAGAGGATTTTGCCGTTTGGGGCTGTATGTGACACAAGTCCTTTTTGGCGATGTCCATGCGGGTCGTCGTTTACTGTCTTCATTCCCACTTTGGTGATGCGTTTTGGTTCAAACCACGCTGTGGGCACTGATCCAAAGCTGATCGACACCGCGTTTGCTGCAACATTCTTAGACGGCTTTGGTGTTATGGCGCCTACATCGATTAACGCCTGGATCTTATCCTTGAGATGGAAGCATGACTTCGTAGGGTGATGGACCGCTCTATGGTATGCACAATACTTCGGATCTGTCACTTTGCTAGCCCCTTCTTGATCCACAATCGCTGGCAGTTGAATTTTGTTGTTCTCCAACAGGTACTTAAAGATGCCGGGAACTTTGTCATCTTTGAAGGAGTACACTTTGGGAAATCTTGGCTCTGAAGACTTCTGCTTCTGAGGCCGTTGTTGCCATTGTGACTGCGATTGTTGTGGCGCTCGTTGCTGCTGCTGCTGTTGCTGAGGTTGCAATTGAAAGGTTTGATTAACATCAACTGCATTAGCATGTGCCTTACCTTTCCCCCGTGGGACGAAATTCTGTGCTGGAGCATTTGTCGCCTGCTGGCCTCTCTCCGCCTTCTTTCTTCTGAGGAATCGCTCGGGGACCTTCAGATCCTTCCATGTCTTAGACGGTGCTGTCCCCATTGCTTCCAACACGTCCAGTGCGAGGTTGTTGTGGCAAGTCTGGAGGATGAATTCCTCGGTGATCGGGTCCCGACAGTTCATCGCCTTGTTCCGGAACCTCTTGACGAAGGTATCAACCAATTCTCCATCTTTCTGTTTCTCATCAAGCAACGACCCAATGGATATCTCTGTGTCGTCGTCGAAGAAGTTGGTGAGGAACTTGGTCTCCATGTCTAATTAGGTTGAACTTCGCCGGATATGGGATTGATTCCCACTCTCTTGGGTATGGACAATGAATGCCTGTTTTCTTCGTCTCTTGAGCGGAAATCAATGTGTTGATTTTGCTCTCGAGGTTCTTGATCTTCAGACTTTCACCTGTGTTTTCGTTAGCACGATTCTGAGGCGGAAGTGTGGCATTACGACTAGCATCCTCATTACCATCCCCTGCATTGACGGGAGGATTATTGGCATTATGCGTCTCATTCGCATTTGTGCCCTCATCTTCCAGATTAACCGGGTTACGACGACTTGGCTCGCCTTGCTGGTTCGTCAATGCTTGGATTTGTTGGTCATGCATTTCTCTCATGTTTTGCATGGCCATCTGCATTTCGAACCTGAAGGTTTCCTGTTGCTTAGCTAAGACGTCTTCAAGCATTTTGGCCACTTGCTCCGCACTTATCATAAGTGCCTCGCGGGGTTGTCCCTCGCTGGATACCGTATTATCTGATGCAACCGCGGAGCCAGCATCAGATTCTTCATCTTCTGAAGGGAGTCTTGTCCGAACCCTACCATAGGTTGCTCGCTTGATGGTTCCGGACTGCAGACGGGTTCTAGGCCGGGATGCTTTCAGAATCGACTCGAGATTATCCCTTGCCGATGTCCCTCTGCTGGTCATGTTGGTGGTGACCCTCGGAAATTCTTCATCTTCAACCACCGTTCTTCTTTGCCGGAAACGCCTATGCCTTGGTTTTGACGTTTCGGTACTAAGCCTTTCGAACACTGAAATTCTCTCGGGACTGCCTTGATGCAGTTGCACTCAGACAGTACCGCCCGAATGAGCCTTGAACAAGGACACTGAGTTTCTAGCCTTCGAGGACTTCTCTTTCTGACTTTGCTCGTACCCCCAGCACGATAGTACAGCTCTTCCGTTTGAAAATCGGAGCAACCTATCGTGTGTTGGCACGATTTCTTAGGTATAACATTATCGTCATCAGATGATAATGTTTCCTTCCGAGGGTGAACTGCCTTCTTTGGGCCTTCAAGAGTCACGCGCCTCGAAACATGCGTTTTTGGGCGTGAATTGTCAGCGGGCTCCTAGACTTCGATGCGCAAAGTGGTGCGCTTGGGTGCCATGACTTCTTTGTCATGTTGAGGGTTGCGGCGACCCCCATCATGTTGAATTGTCCGGGGCTTCTTCTTCGGGCCCAAACGCTCTTGAACTGGAGCTTTGCCTCTCTCGTCGGGAATTAGACCGAGGCACTCCAAAACTGATTTCTTCCTTTGGGACGATCCTGCATGATCTCCCGGAGAAGCTATTGAAATTACCGACGACTTGGGTTGATTCGCCGGTGGTTGAACTTTTGTTGGAGGCTGCTTCGGGCTCCATACTTGGCGGGTTGATGGCGGCTTTTTGGCCATTCTTTCTTCCTCCAGTTTCTTGGCCTCCTGCACAAGAATCTTTGCTTGTGCGAGTAACGCGTGGCGTTTGTAAATCCGCTCTTCAAGTGTTGAACGGTTCCGTTTGACCCGGACCCATTCGTTCGTTGGCGGCTTGGAGGAGTTGCCATTCTTCAGTTGTTGAGGCTGTTTGCCTCTCTTGTTCTTCAGATCCGCATTGTAGCGGATCCCGTCAACAGACTCCATGGCCTTTGCGAATTGTTTCACAAGGCGTTGACGTTGCCTTTGGCGGTCTCTCTTCGAGAGAGTCACCACGCCCCCTGCGGCAGAAGGGTTGGCCAGAGCAGATCCGACCTGGTTGGGAATTGGAGGAATCTCACCAGATGCGACTTTGGCATCAAACGGGGCGAGATCTTCGTTGGTGTAAGTTAAAACACCTACATTGATGTTGTTATAGTATTCCTACTCTTGGACATACCAGATTGTTCGCGGGAAAAATCGTATCTTTCTTCATTGATTCCATTGCACACTCTTGTAAAAGTTTATTGATTACAAAGATCCGGTTTTTTTATAAGATCCGGTTACAACGAGATCAAAAAAGGAAATAAAAATTACAACTTTTCTCTTTTATCGAACAAATCGCGAGCTCCTGTTTTGCGGTCGCTCGCTTTGTGGGTTCTTTGCCTGCGCCGGGGTTTATCCGTGGACCACCGCGAGATCTAGATCCGGTCGGATCTACGTAGTATGACGGGTATTATTTCACGAAGGAAATAATAGCCGGGGGGTCTCGGGATCAAAGACCAAGCTTTGATCCGGAGTACACCTGCGTAGATCTGAGATCTGGTCCTCTCGAACTCTTGCCTTATTTGGCGTTGACGATCGCCGAGCACCAGATCTGGATGAACAAGTCCTCGAAGTCCCAAAACATGGATCTTTTTTAAGTTTTGAGTCTTCAATCCAGCAGGGCTTCGCCTCTAAAAAATCCAACCTTTAACAAATGAACCAAGGGGGCCTATTTATAGGCTCTCTGAACTGTGCCCGCGCACAGATCTGGGCCGGCCACCTATAGGTGGCCGGGTCTGGGCCGAGCCACCTATAGGTGGCTGCTTTGGCCGAGCCACCTATAGGTGGCTCGGCCTTGGCCGAGCCCCCTTAGGCGTGGTTTTCCGTCGTTTTCCGTTTTCGGTTCAGTCCGTGATCCGGTTCTGTGGTTGATTTATCCGGACTTGAATCGTTGACCTGATTTGGCAGTAAATCCGATTCCTGATTTGGAGTCCGAAACTGATCTTGATTCGATCGTGATTCGTCCGAGTCCGCCCTTGGATGGATGACTTGTTGACTCTTCAACCCGTTAGCTTGATTCCGCACGCGAGTGGATCTATTCCATTGTTTGCGTGCGATTCGTTAACCTCGTCGCCTCGTTGGTTCGTCGGTTTGTGCTGAGCTGTGCTATGGGATCTATAAGCAATTTTATACGCCTACACTATACAAACATTATAAACATCTTTTATTAAGTCCATAAAAACATTACACAAGTTTTCAAAACATGTTTTGAGTTAAAAATTAAAATTAACATGTTTATATACACATGAATTTTGGTGTATATGAATATTACTGAGTTTTCGTAAATGGTAAGAGAAATTTGAAAAATTCCTTTTCCAACATATTCATATTCATCTTTATAAACTTTTCCTAAAGTTTTATATTTTTTGGAATTTATTTGCTATTTTCAAAAGAGCTTTGAAATTCAATTTTACTAGTCATTTCAGGCTGATAAACTGTTATCAGTCAATTGATGGATTTTATCAGTCGACTGATTAACTCGCTTAGAATTACCAAAAGTTTCTATTTTTATAACTGATAAACTATCAGTCGACTGATGAGGACATCAGTTGACTGATGAGGACATCAGTTGACTGATGAGATCATCAGTCGACCGATGATCTGTGAGTTGCCTATAACGGTCAGCTCATCAGTCGACTGATGAACAGTATCAGTCGACTGACGCCTATAAAGTCTAGTTTTTCCTGCTTTCTATTTTTTTTTTGTTTTTTTGCTGGGTTTTCTTGGTTTTTGGGCTTTGGTTTTCATCCTATAAATACCCCTTACTATTTCGCTTCATAAAAATCTTCTAAAAGGGTTTTAACAAGTGTTTTATGTTGGCCTTCTTGTTTTGATGATGATTTACAAATAATTTACTACTAATGTTGTTTGTATAGTTTTTGTGTTTTTCCATGTATTGTAGACAAACAACTTTGTTGGAGGATGGATGGAATAGAGCTTCAACGATCATATCCAAAGGAGGTTGGCGGAATGTCGGTGAAGCCTTGCTATTCAAAGTTCAAGATCCAAGTTCAAGCTTCATCCGCGAGATTACCAAGTCAAGCTTATTGAAAATCAAGATCATTGCTTGGGTAATTTAGTTTAGGAATTTATATTATGTGTGTTAGTACTTTAAGCTCAATCATATACACACATACACGTTTTGGTTTTTGTATATATATAGTTATATATATACATATATGTTTTGGTTTGATAGTTTTTAAGTTTTACTATGAAATAAATGAATAGAATTGGAAAATACTATTTTGTTTCATGTTTATATGCCTATATATGATTTCACCTTTAACAAGCTTATATTTAATGAAATTATATTTAGTGTTTTGAATATATTGCATAGAATATGCAATTTTATGAAAATATTGTATTTCTAGGTTATAGACTTCATAACAACATATTATATCTTTTATCAAGTCTATACAATCATTTCATAAAGTTTCAAAATGTTGTTTATGTCAAAATATCAAAATATCAATTTTTAGGTTTTCATGTTTTTGAACTATTTTGTAAAATGATGATATTTTTCATTTGAGAGGTCCTTTCTGATAACATGTTTATTATCATGTATACAATCATTCCCCAAAGTTTTACATTTTTTGGAATTTATTTGATATTTTTAAACAACATTTTAAATCAGCTATACAGATTTTCATGTATCAGATTTCGGTCGACACGTACCGGTCGACCGAACCTGAGGTCAAAGTTCTCTGGGTGACAGAAGCTGTCGGTCGACCGGTCGGTCGCCGATGAAAATTTCGGGTGACCGCACGATTTATGCCGGAGTCGACGCGACGAGTGTTCTTCAGCTTCCAACGCTAGTTTTTTGACTTGCCTTGGGGTGTTTTGTCTTTTGCTCTGGTTTCTTGGCGTGAGTTGTGAGAGGTTATAAATACCCCATTGGTCGTTATGAACTCTCAAACTAACAAGAGATGTTTTTAGAAAGAGATTTAACAAGGTTGTAAC
The DNA here is from genome assembly GCF_001876935.1 of Asparagus officinalis. Lineage (NCBI taxonomy): Eukaryota > Viridiplantae > Streptophyta > Magnoliopsida > Asparagales > Asparagaceae > Asparagus > Asparagus officinalis. The sequence continues at coordinate 69,844,513 of NC_033795.1, read as the reverse complement.
CTTGTTTTAGGTTTTGTTTAAGTTTGGTTTAAAAAAAAGTTTTAAGCAATTGAGGTTAGTTATGTGAAGCAAATTTCACAAGAGCAAAGAGGAGATGCATCCTTTGCGTGTTGGGCATTCAACTCATCTCTCTCTCACTCTTGATCTATAGAGAGTTTTCCTTAAGACTCAATTCTAGGTATTTATTGTATTTGTCTTTAATTTCCTACCTAGTTTTTATATTGAGTTTAATTATTTATTTATCTCTTTGTACACACAACAACGCATTGAGCTTATTTATTCTACATTCATAGTATAATTTTGGTGTGGGATTGTGACATTGAGTGTGAGCTTAATTGAGTTTCTCGTCATTGCTAAGAGAACACCATTATTTAATTTGTGACTTATTGTGAGATCACTTCTGTTAATACACGTTGTAAGAACGCAAGTGAGGAGTGGTGTGTTAGAAGTCGGGGATCGTCCAGAGGGTGGCGTCGGTTGGACGTGCTAGAGAGAGGATTGTAACGAGCCTTTGGGAGCACGCGCTAGGTCAAAACTTACGTGGGTGTAAAGTGTGATTGAGAGTGTAGTTTGTAGAGTTTTCGGGTTAGCCTAAACCGAGTGTGTAGAAGATTCCGGCTTCCAAACCGGATTGTGTTAGTGGATTTCTCCCCGGGAGTGGGAGCGGAGACCGTAGGACGGAAGGTCCGAACTCCGTTATCATATTGCTTGTTTGGAGTTTGGTCTTTGGCCGTAGTTGTTTTTTACATTTATCTTATATCGCCAATTGTCATTACTCATTCCTTTTTATGATCCACTATCTGTTTATATTGTTTACCCTTGTGTCATTATATATCCTTGCATAGCAACATACATTGCCTATATCTCTTTGTAATATACTCTTATTGTTCATCATTTTATTTATCCTAGCCTACAATACATTTGTTGTATTTATACTTGCTAGGTAAACTTATTAATTATTTTAATTGGCATTAAATCGGATTAGATTAGCATAAGACCCTAATCACCCCCCCTCTAGGGTCTAACATTTTAAAGAGTTTATGACATCGTTTAAGTTTCATTTCAAGTTTGGTTTTTGTTTATAAAGAGGAAGCCTACATCATCGTTTGAGGAATTTATCCTCAATCTTTTTTATCCTACTCTTTGTGTTTATAGAGTAGTTTTCCTAACTCATTTATCTAGCATTTTATTCTTGATTTTCATATTTATATCATTGCTAGTTTATTAATTGAGTTAGATTTTATTTGAACTCATTTCATCACACACATCCCTATTTGAGCTTTTAGTATTTCATACATTATATATTGGGTTGTGGAATTATGATATTGTGAGAGTGAGCTTACATTAAGTTCTCATCTATTGTAGAGAACAAATCTTGTATTTGAGCCTTATTGTGAGTTACATATTGTATTACACTTATGTTGACCCTATAGTTTTGATGATGATTTGACAAACAATTTATTACTAATAAGTTTTTTCCAGTGTTTGCAGGTGTTTTGGTTTATGTTCTCTTTTCAGGTATTTCAACACAGTACGACGTAAAGATTCAAGGTTCATGCTGCGTGGATTTACCTAGGTATTTTGTCTAGTTTACTTACATAATACTGGTATGATGATATCTAAACTCATATATATATATACACTTAACACGAATATTTTTGACGTTTTATATCATATAGATGATTTTTTCTTAAAAATTGTTAAATATCTTTTCTCTGTTAGCAGCTCTCTCAGCGGCTTTGCTATATACATATATTTATGGCACAATCATATATAAATATTTAGCAAGTCCTATGTCAAATTTTCAGCTTTCTTAAAAATACAGGTTTTCTAAGCATTTTTGAAAACAGGTAGTTTTCCACAAAGCGAAATTTGTTTTTCGCCAAAAATTCTTTTCAAACATGTTCATTTGCATCATTTATAAACTTTCGCCCAAAGTTCATTATTTTTGGATATGAAATGATATTTTTTAACGAATTTCCAAAAACTGTCCACCTGTTTTATGCGCGTCATAGTAGATTTCGTCGAACCGATACGGTCGACCGACCCTTGTCTGATTTCTGAGAAATTTCTAATGTTCCGGTCGACCGAATTTACGTGGTCGACCGAAATACTCCATCTGTCGACCGAATTTCACGTCGGTCGACCGACCACCCTCAAAAATATGTTTCTCCAGGGTTTTTGAACTAATCGTCGATTCCCGTACCGGTCGAACCGACGCACCGCCTTGACGAAAATTGAGCCCTAACGGCTAGTTTTTCAAGTTATGGACATTTTGGTGCTTTTACTCTTTTCTACAGCTGTTGTATTGGGGTGCTATATAACCCCATTACTGTTCACTTCTTCTGCCAGACCCAGAAATCTATCTAAGTTTATCTGTTTAGCAGTTATTAATCCGCGTTAAGAGCTGTTTAAGAGTGTTGTCGTTCATTGGTTCCAAGAGAAAGTTTTTCTAAACAACAGAAGAGGCTCTATATCCATTGGGATCATTTCTTTTCGCTCCTTCTTGTTCATTGAGAAGTTTCCGCTAAACTGCTTTCCATATAGCTTATTATTTCAACTTTCATTTGATTAGCATATCATTTAAGTTATTTATTGAATTTGATTCCTATTATCACACACCTTATTGAGCCTTGAAAAATAATTTTCCATTTATAAATTTGTGGGATTTGGTGGGGGTGCTGTGGATTTAGTTGGGAGTGTGAGCTTTCATTTGTGTTCTCACTTGTTTAAATTGAGAACAAATTCACTGATATTATACTTTTTATTTGTGAGGAATCCCAACATTGGTAATACACTTTGTTACAACCGAGAGAAAGTTTTGTGAGAAAGGGAGAGACGGGGTCAAATTCCAAATAGGAAGTTGGCGTCCCCGATTTGAACGAAACCTAGGGAGAGGTTGCCAATCGAGCACTTGAGGAGGAGGGACACGGGCCTTTAGGTTCCTACACTTAAGGTTGTTTGTAAAAGTGGTTTTGGTTTTTGTTTTGTTTTTTTGAGTTGAATTGTGGGTAAAGTGGTTTTGAGAAAGTTTTTTTTTCCGGTGAAAAGCTTTGTTTGAAAAACCAGGATTTGTGGGGGGGGTAGAAAGTTTCCCGGCTTTCCCAAACCGGAATTTTTGTGGGGAATTAGTTGGATATCTTCGCTCGAAGGTGAGGAAGCGGGGGAAAACCGGTAGGTCGTGGGGAACCGCGGAACCTTGGGTTTTTGAACATTAATTCGTGTTTGTTTCTGTTGACTTTGAAATTTGTCTTCGCCAACATTTTTTCTATTTTGTTTGGCAATTTCTTATTGTTTCTTAATTGTTTTCATATCCCCCATCGCCCCCCCCATGGCCCAAAGAAACATTATTTTGGATCTAATATAATTTTTTAATTGATTTTTAATTGGGTTTAGATTAAGCAATAAGACCCCCTAATCACCGGCGACCTCTAAGGGTCCCTAACAATTGTATCAGAGCTTGGGTTGCTCTTTTTGATTTAAGGTCCTAAAAACCGCCCTTGGAAAGTTTTAAAAGATCCCAAGGTTTATTTTTATATTTGTGCTTAATTCTAGTTTTTTTGATCACATCGTGTTCTTTGCATTCTATTTTTTTCCTAAATGATTTTAATGAAATGAAAATTCATCTTTGCTTTACAGGAATTTTATGCCTATTAAATATAATATTGCTTCCGCCTCGGTTTTTTTGGATATTTTTTTTCTCCTTTAATGCTTCAATTTGGCTCGGTAATTTAGAATTCCAAACACCTTTTTTTTGGTCAAATCTAATCAATTTTTTTGAATTTTTATGGGAAATTTAAGTTGAGGATGGCTTTAAAATGTTTTGTTTCCCTAATTTTTTTGGAAAAAAATTCCAAATGGTTTTGTGGAATAATGACAAAAAGAAAATGTTTTTTTTTAAGCCATGAATAAAGCTTTTTTTTTTTTGTTAGAAATTTTTTTTTTTGATTAGCGCTTTTTCAACTCAATCATTTTCTAAAACAAACTTGACTTAATTTTTTTTTTGATTAGTGGCTTATTTTTTAACGCCTTTATGAAACCCCTATTGGAAGCACCATGAAGGTAAATTGGAGGGCTATTCCAACAAGCGTTTTTTGGAAAAAAAATCTCCCGGCTTGAGTTTCCAAGAAAGCCATCCGCATCCATGTAACGATAACCACCTAAGGTGGATAAACCCTAGTTTGCACAGGTTTTAAATGCCGATAACAAATGATATTCTTTAACTTTTTTTTTGATGAACTTCGCTCTTGAATTTTTGAAAAATTTAAGCCACAATTTGGCGCTATATTGAATGTAAAAAAGTAAAAAGTATACTAAATATGAAATCCATTTCATGAAACTTCTAGCCTACTTAAAATTTAATTTTTTTTATTACAAATTGAAAAAATATAAATTCTTAAAGAAAATGCAAATGAAAATTTTTGAAAATTTTTTAAAATGCTAAAAGTTTGCTTCATGAAAAACGTTTTTATGCGATGTTTTAAGAAGTAGATAAATTTGAAATCTATAATGAAAAGTAAAATCTTTGGTTTTTTATCCTACTTTAATAAATAAAGCAATGCTTTTTTTGTTAAAAATGCACCAATGATGAGTTGGAAAAAAATTCAAATTGAGAAAAAAAAAGATTCTAAGCCTAGAATTTCAAACCAACTAAAACACTTGTAATTTTGCTTAAATAATAAAAAGCTTAAATGGGACGTATGTTGCAAAGTTCATATGTGTCAACATCTTTCTAAGAACCTCATTCCACGTTATGCCCACAATATGGTCTGGACACAAAAATTTCAACAAAATGTTTTTTTCTACTTGCGGTCCCTTAAAGGCCCCCATTTAGGCTCAATTTTTTTGTCATAATGCACCAAAAAAATTGACAAGCCTACACATGATTGTGGCATCCCATCAAGCCCCCCCCTTCATCCAATACACATAAACTCATGTTATCACACACATAGTTTGAAAATCATAAAACATGCTTTATGTTTAAACAAAATTTGTGGGATTTATTTGTGGGTCCGTGTTGGTCACTTGCGCATGTTTTTTTTTTTTTTTTTGTTTTAACGAATTTGGAAAAAGAAATTATCGTTTTTTTTTGCCAAGCCAAAATTAATTACAAAGGAAAAAATCTTAATTTTTGGGGCAAAATGAAACCACGTGGCCAATTCCTAATTTTTTCGGTTCAAACGTAAAAAAACCATTGTTAAAACCCTAGCCAATTGCACAAAATTTTGCAAATCGTTATGGGTCCACGTTTTTTACAATTTTTTTTTTTGGCTTTTGAATCGTAGTCGGATGGGCCAACAAAATGCCGCCGCCAAGACGGGGTTTTTTTTTTCAAAATTAACCTAAAGGCCCTTGGACCCCTTAAATGCGCTTAGGGGTCCCAATGTCCCCCCCAAATTGGTTCTAGTGGTAAAAACGGCCAAATTTGATTTGGGGTACGTCAAAAAGGAACTTTATAATAGTATTGCCCTTTTTTAATGATTTTAATTTTTTTTGTTTTTTGGTTTTTTTTTTTTTTTTGTTTTGAAAATTTTCTTTTTTGGCGTTTGAAATGATAAATAATAACTCCTTTTTATGTCAAATAAAATACTTTTTACAATGTTTTTTTAATAGACAAAAACTTAAACTTTACTATATAACCATATTAAAAAACCCTTTAGTAATTTTTAATAAAACCAAATGGTTTTTTCCCAAAAAGGGGTTTTTTAAACGTGAAAAATTATTCCTCCAAAAAACTATTTT
>NC_033795.1:69806127-69837771 GCF_001876935.1 Asparagus officinalis | reverse complement strand
GCGCAGGTTATGCGCAGACTTATCCTTACTTAGGTTTCAGGATAAAATACCCCAGAATCGAACTCTGGTGTCTTTTTTTTCTACGGAAAAAGACTAAACCGGCAGCGCGTGCTAGGCGCAGACTTATCCCTACTTAGGATTCAGGATAAAATACCCCAGAATCGAACTCTGGTGTCTTTTTGTACGGAAAAAGACTAAACCGGCAGCGCGTGTTAGGCGCAGACTTATCCCTGCTTAGGATTCGGGATAAACTTCCTAGGATGAATCCTATATTGACAAATTTTGGAAAAGGAAGAATTTTATATTCTATTTCCCGGTCTTCTTTTAGGGTGAAGGCGAACCCGGAAAACAAGGAAGGAAGAATTTTATATTCTATTCCTTGATTCTGGAAAGGAAGAATTTTATATTCTATTTCCAGCGAAAAAGAAACTAGAAGTGGGATCTCTACTCCGAGAATCTGGAAAATCTAGATAAACTTACCTTTTATAGGATTGGTTATCTAAACTGAAAAATGAGTTCTTCGTTTATCGAAGTGAAACTTCAACTTCGGTTATAGCCATGAGAGGGCTTAACCAAAGAGAAGAAGAAGGGAGTTCTTTCGTTTATCGAAAGGGGACTCCGAAATGAAAATGGACCTCTTGTCTATGGAAAGAGTCAAGAGGGCCAAATGGACACTGGGGACTCCGAAATGAAAGTGGACCTCTTGTTCATGGAGAGAGTCAAGAGGGTCAGAAAGATATTTTTGGTGGACCCACTGTCAATTGAAATTGATCAGTGAGGGATTTTGGTGGTGAAAAATGATTCTGGGTTATCCTTTAGAATATTAAATGTAATATTCTTCAAGGAACTTCCCAGTAAATAGGTTATCCTGAATGTACTAGGGATAGTACTTTTTCAGGAACTTCCCATTTATTGGCATTAATTGCCTGGCGTCCTCTTGAGTAATCAGGCGATATGCGCCATTTGAATAGACTGTGTCTATTACAAACGGTCCTTCCCATTTGGGTTCGAATTTACCTTTCTTCTTGGAGGTGAGAATTATTGGTCGGCGAGCAGCGAGGACCAGATCTCCTTCCTTGAAGCTTCTCTGTCGGACTCTTTTGTTAAAAGCCCTAGACATCCTGGCCTGATAAAACTCAATTTGCTGTTGAGCTTCCAAGCGCTTTTCATCCAGCCTCTCAAGCTCTTCGAGACGCTTCTGATGCTGTTCTTCTGTCGTCATCTCTGTTGCGAGGGCGATCCGAAGGGATGAAATCTGAATTTCCAGTGGTAGCACAGCTTCACATCCGTATACCAGCGAATACGGGGTAGCTCCCGTAGGCGTGCGTATGGTGGTGCGATAAGCCCAGAGTGCTTCACCGAGTTTATCGTCCCAGTCTCGTTTATTGGTCTTCACGAGCTTTGACAAGATCTTGATGATCGTCTTGTTAAACGCCTCCGCTAATCCATTCGCGGCGGGGTAGTAAGCTGTCGACGAAACATCTTCGATTTTGAACTTGTCGCAGAATCTGACGAAGGCATTGCTTATGAACTGTGGACCGTTGTCATGAATGATCCTTCTTGGCACGCCGTGTCGGTAAATGACATGATGCTTGATGAAATTGATGACGTTGTTCGTCTTCACTTCTCTAAGCGGAATCGCTTCAGCCCACTTTGAGAAATAATCTGTGATCGCGAGGATGAACCGATCACCTTTGACTGAAGGGGGAAAAATAGGACCGACTATGTCCATGCCCCAAGTCTCGAACGGCCAAGACGTGGTTGACGTGTGCAACTGCTCTGGCGGTTGATGCATATAATTCGCATGTATCTGGCAAGCGTGGCATTCTCGTGCGTATTCGATTGCGTCACGAACCATCGTTGGCCAGAAATATCCCATCCTCCTGATGCGATCATACAGTTTAGGACCGGGCTGATGCGCACCACATTCTCCTTCGTGTGCTTCCTTAAGAACTTCCTTTGCTTCTCTGTTCGAAAGGCATCGGAGTAAAAGACCGTCGTACCCTCTACGGTATAATGTATGGGTTTCAGTATTATAGAAGAATCTTGGAGCTCTTCGGCGGATTGATTCCTTTTCTTTTACATCCTCTGGCAAGATACCATATTGGACGTAGTCGATGATAGGAAAACGCCAATCTCGGGACTCAGACCCAATTTGAGTTGAATTCACCTCTTTGGCGTTCACGTTTCTATCCTCTTCTTCTTCAATCTCCGTACTGTATATGGGTACGCAGAGTTGATGCGTCCGTACTGTGACTAACAGCTCAGCTTCGGGAGGCTGTGCCAGTGATACTGCTAGTGCCGCCAGTGCGTCTGCATAAGCGTTCTGGAGACGAGGGATGTATTCAATAAAGAATTCTTCGAAAGATTCTGCCATTTTGATGGCTTCCTGGTGGTACGGGATCAGGTCTTGATTCCTGACTTCATACTCACCGCGAACTTGGTTGACTATCAATTGCGAATCTCCAAAAGCTTCGAGATATTCGACCCCCAGCTCTTTGGCGAAACTGAGTCCAATGAGAAGCGCGTTGTATTCGGCAACATTATTGGAGCACGGACTAGTCAACGAATAAGCCCGAGGCATCACGTGCTTTCCAGGGGAGATTAAGACGACTCCAACTCCAGAGGAAACTGTAGGACATCCCGGGGTTATTACTCTATTAACTGCCCTTGAGGCACCATCGAAGTATAATTGCCATACTTGTTGGTGTGATGTGGTGTTAACCTCGTGGGTTTCATCCGGCAAGTCATCATATACTTCTGCCGTATCTGTGGTCGGGTTTGCCGCCAAAAGGTCACAAATCGCCTGTCCTTTTATCGACTTCTGCTGCTTGAAGTGCAAATCGTATTGGGACAAGAGAAGGGCCCACTTCGCTAGACGCCAATTCATAGAGGCCGGTTGCGTCATAAACACCCGTACTGGATTAACGTTGGAGATAACGTAGATCGTCTGTCCCACTAGGTAATGCCGCATCTTTTGCATCGCAAATACCAATGCAAGGCATTCTTTCTCAATCATCGGATATCGAGACTCAGCGCCTACCAAGGTCCGACTGAGGTAATAAACTGCCTGTTCGTGACCGTTATCATCGTCTTGCGCTAGTAAGGCACTTATCGAGTGGTTCATCGCCTTGAGATAAATCAAGAACGGTTTACCAGATTTCGGTGCAACGAGAACAGGAGGGTTCGCCAGATATGTTTTGATATCTTCGAACGCTTTTTGGCAGGCATCATCCCAGATGAATGATACTCCTTTCTTGTTCAGCTTAGAGAACGGTTGGCACTTCCCAGAAAGATTTGAGATGAAACGCCGGATATAAGCTAAACGCCCTTGCAATCCTCTGAGTTCTCTCAGATTCCTCGGGGGCTGCAATTCATGTATCGCCTTCACCTTATCAGGATCGATATGTATACCCTTAGTGGTGACGACGAACCCAAGAAATTTTCCGCTGGACATTCCAAGAAATGATTTAGTGGGGTTCATCTTCAACTGATGACTCCTCATGAGATCGAACATTGTCTTCAAATCCTTGATGTGATCTTCCTTGTTGCGGCTTTTCACAACCAAATCATCAACGTAACATTCGACTGTTTTCCTGAGATGTTCTTGGAAAATCTTAGTCATCGCTCGCTGGTATGTGGCACCGGCATTCTTCAGGCCGAAAGGCATCACCGTATAGCAGAAAACGCCGAGGGGTGTTCTAAACGCCGTATGCTTCTCATCCTCTGGATGCATCTTGATCTGGTTATATCCCGAAAATCCATCCATGAAGGACATCCTCTCAAATCCACATGTATTGTCGATAATGACATCCGTGATCGGGAGAGGGAAATCGTCTTTCGGACATGCTTCATTCAGGTTCCTGAAGTCGATGCAAATCCTGATTTTGCCATTCTTCTTCATGACGGGAACGATGTTGGCTAACCAGTCTGGATGTTGTTCCTCTCGGATAAATCCTGATTCGATCAACTTCTTAACCTCTGCCTCAATGGCTTCCATAATCTGCGGACGAAACCGTCTTTGCTGTTGCTTGACAGGTTTGGCATCCGGCTTGATATCGAGGCGGTGCATTGCCACATTGGGGTCGAGCCCTGGCATATCCTCGTAGTTCCAAGCGAAGACGTCAATATACTCCCTGATGAGAGCAATTAACTCCTCCTTCTCATTTGAGGGAAGACTATCGCTGATGAATATCGGCTTTGGGTTGGCCTCGTCGCCCATGTTAACTTGGAGTATTTTATCCTCAGTGGGGGGTTCTCTCTGTTCGAACCTGTCACCATACTGCATATTCAGATGATGAACCCACGGGTCTTCCCATGTTGGCATTTGATCATCGTCTTCCATTGTAGATGGATTAGCTGTAGCCATGTTTACCATTAGGGCTTTGAAAACTTCTCCCAGACTTGTATCGGAGTCCCACTCTGAAGCATCAGGAGAGTATCCCTTCTTGGCTTTGTTAGCAATTTGATCGATAATTTGCCAACCACATTCATCATCGGATGAGGAAACATAGCCTAAGCCTCGTCCGTATTTATAATAATCCTCAGATTTCCCTTTTGGTACATATACAGCTTTGGCTGGATTACGAGGACCTCGATCGAAGTATAGACCTTCTCCGAGTGTGAAATCGTACCCCTGCTTCTCCATGAGCTTGCGCGCTTCTGGACTATACTTAGATAAATGCCGATCAGGTTTGTCGTCGTCTTCATCTTCGCTTAGGAAATGATCTGGCAACGGAGAGCTTTTTTCTTTACCATAAATTACTTCTTTTGCACCTCCTATCTTGTTTGGGATGATCATGGTTGTTCCGAAAGAATGCTGGAGGCGTTCCTTTGTTACATAGGACGACCGAAGCGGCATGTACAAGTCAGGATTATTATACAATTCTGTTATCACATCATCAAGAGACATGGAGTACTCTAAATCATTATTTATTTCATTGGTGGCAAGTTGCCAGTTACAACTGCCCTCTGACGTTTGATCATCGTCGATGTTGATTACAAAGGGTACAATGTCATTTAGAACATAACCTCCATTGTAATCAAATCCGGCTTCGGTATCAGCTTCTCCTCCGCTGTCCGTGCCTTGGGCCAATGATTCAGTATCGGATTCGTTACCATAAAGGAGAGAATCGGTGAAATAATTCTCATACCCCTTGAATGGTTGCTTATCCGCGACCACCGTCCTAACCTCATTGTCAGTGTCGACATACTTCAAACACTGATGGAGAGTAGATTCAAACACTGATGGAGAGTCGAGGGAATTATAACATTACTATGGATCCAAGGCCGTCCCAATAGTAAGTTATACGATGTCTCAGCATCAATCATGTAACACGTGACCTCCGTCTTCAGATCTCCCATTTGACACTTTATCCGGATCTTACCTAAAGGTCTTGACCCGCTGGTATTGAACCCGTAGATAACAGTGCCTGTGGACGCCAATTTGCTAGCTGGAATACCAAGGAAGTGCATCAAACGAAGCGGCATAATACTCACAGCAGAACCCGGATCCACTTGGATTCGGTTGACTTTGCTGGAGCCGATGTACCTGATGAAGTATAGCGGTCGATCGTGGTTCGAATTCTTCGTCTGCATATCCTCTTTGGTGAAAGTAATGCAGGGAAGGTTTTTGGTCGCTATGTTGCACTGTTGACTCAGCGGTTCTGGCTGTTCAGGCACCGGCTTGACTTGAGTCAGGAACACCTCTGAATTGGCCAAAGCTTCTTGCAAGGCCTCACTGGTTTCCTTGGACAACCACAGCAACTCATACAGTGTTATCCGTGCTGGAATATTGGCTAGTTGAGCCATTATATCGAAGACTTGCGGAGTCTTCGAGCTTTCCGATTTGTCTTTTCCAATCGGGCGACTGAAACGAGACTGCTTCGGATTCTGCACCTCTTGGGGACTCTTCTCTTTCGATTTATTCACCGGAGGTCGTCGAGCCTCTTCGCCCAGTGTAGGACTCGTAATTACCCCCATTTTCGTGAGAGTTTTGGCTGGTCCCCGTTTATTCACCCCCTGCTCACTAGGTGGTGGATAGTTGTAGTAATATTCATTTCCACTTCGGGTCGCAAAAACTTCTTGTTCTTCTTCAGAGAGCGGAAAAGCTTGTATTCTTTCGTCATCCTCTCCCGGGATAGCAGAGACTCCGCAGCAAGACTTTCCTTTCCCTTTGGACTTCTTCTTGGATGACGACCCGGCCCATTGTTCATCTTCAATCAGGTCGGGTGAACCCAGAGGATTTTGCCGTTTGGAGCTGTATGTGGCACAAGTCCTTTTTGGCGCTGTCCATGCGGGTCGTCGTTTACTGTCTTCATTCCCACTTTAGTGATGCGTTTTGGTTCAAACCACGCCGTGGGCACTGATCCAAAGCTGATCGAAACCGCGTTTGCTCCAACATTCTTGGACGGCTTCGGGGTTATGACGCCTACATCAATTAGCGCCTGGATCTTGTCCTTGAGGTGGTAGCATGGCTTCGTAGGGTGATGGACCGCTCTATGGTATGCACAATAACTCGGATCCGTCACTTTGTTAGCCCCTTCTTGATCCACAATCGCTGGCAGCTGAATTTTGTTGTTCTCCAATAGGTATTTAAAGATGCCGGGACCTTCGTCATCTTTGAAGGAGTACACCTTGGGAAACCTTGGCTCTGAAGACTTCTGCTTCTGAGGCCGTTGTTGCCATTGTGACTGCGATTGTTGCGGCGCTCGTTGCTGCTGCTGCTGCTGCTGAGGTTGCAATTGAAAGGTTTGATTAGCATCAACTACATTAGCATGTGCCTTACCTTTCCCCCTTGGGTTGAAATTCTGTGCTGGAGCATTTGTCGCCTGTTGGCCTCTCTCCGCCTTCTTTCTTCTGAGGAATCGCTCGGCTTGCTCTCCTCGGACCTTCAGATCCTTCCATGTCTTGGACGGTGCTGTCCCCATTGCGCGAGGTTGTTATGGCAAGTCTGGAGAATAAACTCCTCAGTGATCGGGTCCCGACAGTTCATCGCCTTGTTCCGGAACCTCTTGACGAAGGTGTCCACCAATTCCCCGTCTTTCTGCTTCTCGTCCAGCAACGACCCGATGGATATCTCTGTGTCGTCGTCGAAAAAGTTGGCAAGGAACTTGGTCTCCATGTCGTCCCAGCTGTTCACACTACCTAGCTTGAGGCGGCGATACCAATCGAAGGCGGCTCCGCGAAGAGTGCCAACGAATGACCGCACCATCAGAGGCTCATTGCCGGAGATAACTCCCAGGTGTGATTTGAAGTAAATCAAATGTTGATCGTTACCACCCCCTGCATTGACGGGAGGATTGTTGGTATTACGAGCTTCATTCGTATCCTCGTCCTCCAGATTAACCGGGTTACGACGACTTGGCTCGCCCTGCTGGTTCGTCAATGCCTGGATTTGCTGGTCATGCATTTCTCTCATATTTTGCATGGCCATCTGCATTTCGAACCTGAAAGTTTCCTGTTGCTTAGCCAAGGCGCCTTCAAGCATTTTGGCCACTTGCTCCGCACTTATCATGAGTGCCTCACGGGGTTGTCCCTCGCTGAACACCATATTATCTGATGCAACCGCGGAGCCAGCATCAGATTCTTCATCCTCTGAAGGGAGTCTTGTCCGAACCCTACCATAGGTTGCTCGCTTGATAGTTCCGGACTGTAGACGGGTTCTAGGCCGGGATGCTTTCAGAATCGATTCGAGATTGTCTCGCGCCGACTCCTTGGCTTTGGCGCTTCCATGCTGAGTCTTTCAAAAACTGAAACTCTTTCGGGGACCGCCTTGATGCAGGTGCATTCAGACAATACCGCCCGAATGAGTTTGGAACAGGGGCATTGAATTTCCTGTTCTCGGGGACTCCTCTTCCTGGTTCTATTTATACCCCCAGCACGATAGTACAACTCGTCATTTTGACAGTCGGAGTAACCTATCGTGTGCGGGCACGACTTCTCAGGTATAACACTATCACTATCAGATGATAATGTTTCCATCTGAGGTTGGATCGCCTTCTTTGGGCTTTCAAAAGTTACACACCTCGAAACGTGCCTTTGTGGGCGCGAGTCTTCAGTGTGCTCTTGGACTTCGATGCGCAAATTAGTGCGCGCAGTTGCCTTGAGCTCTTTGTCATACTGGAGGTGACGGCGACCCCCAATGTGTTGAGTCATTCTGGGCTTCTTCATTGGGCCCAAACGCTCGTGAACTGGAACTTTGCCTCTCTCGTCGGGAACTGGACCGAGGCGCTCCAAAACTGGCTTCCTCCTTCGGGATGATTCTGCATGATCTCCCGGAATGGCCATAGGAATTAACGGCGACTTTGGTTGACTCGCCGGAGTTTGACCTTCCTTAGAAGGCTGCACTGGTTGCTTTTTGGCCTGAGTCGCCACTTCAGACTTAGGCTTCCAGACTTGGCGGGTTGGTGGTGGCTTCTTCGTCACCTCCTTTTGCAGTCTTCTACGGGCTTCCTGGACTTTAGCACGTACCTGTGCTGACATCGTGCGGCGCTTGCGGATACGCTCCTCAAGCGTCGAACGGTTCCGTTTGACGCGGACCCATTCGTTCTTTGGCGGCTTGGAGGAGTCGCCGTTCATTGGTGGTTGAGGCTGTTTGCCTCTTCTGTTCTTCAACTCCGCGTGGTAGCGGAATCCGTCCGTAGACTCCATCACCTTAGCGAGTTGTCGCGCGAGGCGTTGACGACGCCTCTGGCAGGCTCTCTTTGAGAGAGTCACAACGCCTTCAACAGTGGAGGCGTTGGCGGGAGTTGGGTTGACCTGATTGGAGGTCGGTGGAACTTCATTTGACGCAACTTCGGCGTCAGTTGGGTTGAGAGCTTCGTGGGCTTCCCGAGCAGCTTCAAACCAACGAGCTTTTCTCCCGGAGGAGAACTCCTTGGACTTGCGGGGGGAGATAGAGCCGGACGAGGACACGTACTCCTCGAACTTGGCTTGGTCGAACTCATACTCGACCTCCTCCACGACCGGGATCTCGATCCGCGGCTGCGACGCTCCGATCTCGACAGCGAGATCGGTGGCTCCCACTGTGGTCGCCAGATTGTTCGCGTGGAAAACTGTTTTCTTTTTCATTGAGATAATTGTCATCTTGGATTACAAAGATCCGGTCTTTTATAGATCCGGTTACAACTAAATCAAAGAAAATAAAGAAAAATTACAACTCTCCTCTGTGAACAAATCACGAGCTCCTGTTTTGCGGTCGCTCGCTTTGGTGGGTTCTTTGCCTGCGCCGGGGTTAATCCGTGGACCACCGCGCGATCTAGATCCGGTCGGATCTACACGAGTATGCGGGTATTATTCCACGAAGGGAATAATAGCCGGGAGGGATTAATCCACCAAGGGAATAATCGCTCAGATCTCGAGATCTAAGACCAAGCTTAGATCTGGAGTGTAGTCTCGTGTAGATCTCAGATCTGTTCTTTCTTCCTCTCGAGATCCTGCCTTTTCTGACGTGGATGGTCGCCGAGGATTCTTCCCCTCTCTCGAACTCCTGCCTTTTGTGACGTGGATGCTCGCCGAGGATCAGATCTGGATGTCCAAGTCTTCAAGTCTTCAAAACTCTAAGCTCGATCTTCAATCCGGCAGAGTTTCGGCTCTCAAAAGTCCGGCTCGGCCACCGAGCCACCTCAGGGTGGCTCGGCTTGGGCCGAGCCACCCTGAAGTGGCTCGGTTTCGGCCGAACCCCTCAGGGTGTTTTGGGTTCTGTTGTTTTGTCGTTGTTCCGTTGTATCCGTTTTTCGGTTGACTTAGACTCTGATTTGGCAGTAAATCCGATTCCTGTTTTGGCAGTAAATCCACTTCTGAGTTCGAGTCCGAAACCCGATCTTGATTTGGTCGTTATTCATCCGAGTCCGCTCTTGTTTGGATGACTCGTTGACTCCCCGAACCGTTGGCTTGATTCCGCACGCGAATGGATGTATTCCGTTGCTTGCGTGCGATTCGTCGATCTCGTCGCCTCGTTGGTTTGTCGGTTTGTACCGAGCTGTGCTAAGGGACCTATAAGCAATTTTATATGCCTACAGATACCCCCTCCAAAGTATTTCGTCTCGTTCTTTTATAAAAGAGCCTAGAATACTTTGGATATGATTGTCCCAACATTCAGTCGGTGTAACGGGACCTTGGAATGGCTTCTGTTCTTGATTCCTTCAATTCTCCAGGCTATTCGGTGCTTTGTCGAATGCCCGTAAGAGTTCCGGTACTGTATTTATTGTCTGACCGTTGTCGATCTTCAATCCGGCAGAGTTTCGGCTCTCAAAAGTCCAACCTTTTAAAATGAACAAAAGGGGGTCTATTTATAGACTACCCTCACTGTGCCTTGGGCACAGTGCAGCCGGCCACCTTGAGGTGGCTCGGCTCTGGGCCGGCCACCTCAGGGTGGCTCGGCCACCGAGCCACCTCAGGGTGGCTCGGCATTGGCCGAGCCACCCTGAGGTGGCTCGGCCTTGGCCGAGCCACCCCGAGGTAGCTCTTTCCGTCGTTTTGCGCTGTATCCGTTTCTCGGTTCTGTCCGCGATTCGGTTGACTTAGATCTTGACTCGTTGACCTGATTTGGCAGTAAGTCGAATTCCTGATTTGGCAGTAACTCCACTTTTGAGTTCGAGTCCGAAACCGATCTTGATTCGGTCGTGATTCATCCGAGTCCGCTCTTGTTTGGATGACTCGTTGACTCCCCGAACCGTTGGCTTAATTCCGCACGCGAATGGATGTATTCCGTTGCTTGCGTGCGATTCGTCGATCTCGTCGCCTCGTTGGTTTGTCGGTTTGTACCGAGCTGTGCTAAGGGACCTATAAGCAATTTTATATGCCTACAACAATATTTTTAATCTATTACAAATTATTCGATATGGGTTTTCATATAAATAGGGCTTATACGTAATATGCTTATGTGATTGTATTTATTTGATAATTGTTTATAATTCCATAAGAAACATTTTATATTCAAGCATGAATAAGAGGATCGGAATTATGAGAATAATTCATATGCATAAATTTAAATTTGAAAAGTCTCTTTTGTAGGTAACCAATTTAAATTTGGAAGGTCTCTTTTGTAGGCAACTAATTTAAATTTGGAAGATCTCCTTAGTAGGCAACCAATTTGCAACCTCTTATAATACGAGAATTTAAAATTTATGCATATGAAGTATGAAATATACTTTAAGATATGAAATCATATTATAAGGTTCTCTTGAATGCTTTGCATGTAACTATTAGTAATTGTTTTCGTCGAAAGTCGTTTTTATTGTCGATTCTATTAAAACTTTGATTGTTTACAACGAATTACAATAAAAAAAATAAGAAAATTATAACTTTCTTGGAAAATAACACAAAAATCGTTTATTGACTTCTGCTTTGTGGGACTTTGCCTGTGCCGGGAGTGCTTTGGCTCGTGGACCACCAAACCACAGATTGTGAAGGTTTTAGGGATTCTTTCTTCGTTTATCAAAGTAAGAATTTGAAATGAATATCTTATCAATGTAAGATGTTTACCCTTCCAAAGATCAAGTCAGAGCTTAGATCTTTAGGAATCACTAAAAGGTTTAAAAGCGTTTGTGAGGAATGAAGACTCTCTCTCTTGCTCAAATTCACCATAAGCTTAAGTTTCTCTGCTCCAATCTGCTCTTTGTCCTTAGATTCGTGCATAGGAAGATATTTCTAGGCATAGGGGCCCCCTAACTGTTGAAACGGAAACAAAATAACCAACCCGCTGCATCCTCTTTGGGTGCGTCAGTCATACTGGCGCGGCCTTTAGCGTGTCAGAGTGTACTGTCGCGGCTGAAGGGGCCGCTCCACCCACATTCGTAACTGCTTACAGTTGTATTAGTGCATGTTTTCTACAAGTAGTGGGCGTATTTTCAGGGTATAATTACTCCTCCACGTTACTACATGTTCTCTCTCAGTTATAGACCCACGTGGACCCCAGTAAGATGCTCAAAACTGTCAGCAAATCACACAAAGATACCATGTGAACACGCGTGCCACACTCAACTGCCGCGCCTACGCGCGCCACACTCAACTGCCACGCATACGCGCGTCAGTATTCACTGCCGCGCCTATGCTCGTCAGCGATGACTGCCGCGCCCACATAAGTCCGTGTACTTTGTCCCGAGTGTTCATATTGTTCTTCTATGTTGTTCCACCTGTTCTTTTGCTTCTTATGGCTTTGGATGATCTCTTCTGACTTAGATAATGACATTCATTATCTTCTCTTTGTCTTGAGTTGTATTTGGATATTTATAAGCATTTTTAGACGTCTACAGATACCCCCTCCAAAGTATCTCAGACTTATTTTTGTATAGGAGTCTGGGACACTTTGGATAAGATAGGTTTTATTTCCAATCCCTTCAGTGCTTAGTTGAGGAGATCGTGTAGGAGGACATGTAAACAGCTTCAACTCTTAATTTCTTCATCTTTTAGTCTACTCAGTGCTTTGTAGAATAGCTAAAATTCTTTCGGTAATGCGTTTATCGCTTGTCCGTTGTCAAAATCTTGAACCAAAGCTGTTGTGAGATTTGTGAATTTAGCTCATGTTGTTGAACTGATATCAAATTGATCATCGAAGCTTCGATCTCCATGAACACATAGTTTATACTCATACGTTGACTGGAGTCTTTACAGTTCAAGCTTTTAAGGTGTTGGAGCATGGGGGAGTAGTTTATACTCATATACTTTATCGGAGTGTTTAGGAACGAGTTTAACCTCGTGTACCCATTTGGAGGTTCAAGGAGATGCAGTTTATACTCATATACTCATCGGAGTTCTCAGGCATACACCCCAAATACAATGGAAGATGTACACATACAAATACCCATGGAATCACTGTGTGCGTGCGCGCCTTTGCGCGTCAGCGTCGACTGTCGCGCTCACGCGCATCAGCGTCGACTGTCACGCTAATGCACGTCAGCGTAGACTGCTGCGTGTGAGCGCGTAAGCATCGACTGTCGCGAGCAGAGGCGGCCAGTCGGGTTTATAACCCAATCGTTGGGCTTTTTCGGGTCATTCTTCTCCGCTTCTCTGAGTTCGAAACTCTACCTAAACTCCTATAAAAACGTTCTTTGACTCTTCCCCTCTTCACCTCTTCGTATTTGGGTGATTTTGTTCGAAGGGCACTTAAGGTTTTCGAGTGATTTTCTCGAGTTCGAGCATCTCTTTGAATCCCTTCATCTTTTGAGTTCATTTTCTCGAGTTCGAGCATCTCTTTCAATCCCTTCATCTTTTAAGTTCAGTTCTCCTCTATTATCTAGTAAAACCGAACCCCCCTCTGGTATTTTGGATTTGTTTTGCTTTTTTGTGTTTGAGATCTCACCTGAAACCCTAATTTCTTTGTCTTTTAGGTATTTTCATCAAGTCCCCTAAAAAAATCTCATGTTCCTAAGGGCAAATCAGTGGCCCAAGCGTCGGAGGAGGCTGAGGCCGCGTTTTCTTCCTTTGGGGGTAAGCTTCTCATGCTTTTTTCTTCATTCAAACTCATAATTTGCATTCATATCCTTGTTTGTCTCCTTTGAGAGTCATCCGGGAAGAGTTGACATCCTCCTTCGAGGGGATTGACACTACAAAAATACATATCTTGTTTAATCAAGATATGTACCCCAGCAAAGACATGAGCTTTGTTCAAACTTGTGATTTTTCAAAGCTAACAATCGTTGCTTTGTTACCGCGATAGCTGGCATTGCCGCGGTTAAGCGCGGCAGTAGACACTGCCGCGGTAACGCATGACAACTGCCGCGGTAACGTGCGGCAGTGGACACTGCCGTGATAACACGTGGCAGTGGACACTGCCGCGGTTACTAAGAACAAAAATTCTATTCTTTTAGCCTCTCTTTTTTCAATTGTATCCCAACTTTGTTTGCAGTCCACTTCCCTTATGTTGCTTTTTCTGATGGAGAAAATCTGGGTCAAAGTAGGACTCTTCATGCCTCCTTTGACGGTAATTTTTTGATTAAAGAAGCCTGTTAGTTTAGTGAAGATTGTGCTGATAGTATCCCTGAGTTGATTCATGAGGGAAGTCGACGTACATTGCGTCAGTTACTGACTGATTCACCCCTAACATTTGTTCGAGATTCTACTGAACCATTAAGGAAGCCTGATTATCTTTTTAGGGATTCAGTTGAAGATCCTGACATCCTTTGTTGTGGTCCCGAGGCTTGGTTGAATGAGTATGATGAGGACTTTCTGTTTCTTTCTCCGTTTCCCCGACACTATTTGTTCTTGTAGTTACGGAATTTAACCGTATCAAGGAAGATGTCGTGGCACTTGACAGAGGACCATGAATGTATTCACTGTGGATTTATTGGCAGAGATGTCAAAGCTCCTGGCTCCAGTGGCCGAGATATAATTCGTGGTCTTCATCCAAGGATACTTGGATCAGATAGTGCACCTCAAAACAAATTGATGATAAGGGTCAACACTGTGAAGAATCGACTTGCTCGAATAGGTCGAGAATTCCCCCTTAAGAAATTTAGGTATTTTGGTTAGGTTCATTCTCTCGCGGATAAGTGGTGGGCCCGGATGACCAGCTATGTACTCGGATGTTGGGGTCAGGAATTGGCTGGTCTAGGATTGGATATCCAAATTCGAGCTAGTATGTACGGTCTTCCGATAAGTGTGGATCATTTTCTCGCTTTATTCGAGTCTTATAATCCGGATACGAATACTTTTTTTACTAAGTATGGGGAATTAGGACTTTCACTCCATGAGATGATGAAAGTATCAGGATTGCCGATGAGGAACATTCCATATCAAGAGTACTTTCCTTCCAATCGTCAACTTCAACGAATAAAGAGAATGGGTCCCGTGGTCTACGACATTCTTTGGGAATTGACCTATCATTATCAGACGGCGATAGCAAGAATTGAAGTGAAGGGCAAGAAAGCTGCTCAGATCAGTTTAAAGCAATTCGCCGATTATTTATTCCAGAATCTTGAATGTTCGACTGGTGAAGCAGTTTGTGAATCGCCTCCACTAACACCTTCCGATGTTAATAAGTTGATCGTGAAGATCAACGCTCAATCTTACACGATTGGATCTTCTAAAGGTGCTTTCCCGAGCGGCACAAAATTTAGGACTTTCTTGTGGCAAGCCACGAAACAGATGAAACCTGAGACCCTTCTCGCTGGCTATTTAGTCATATGGTTGAAGAAGTGTGTAGTACCACACCAGTCTTCAGATGCTCTCCCTCTTGAAGTTCTCTTTACTGCTGTTCAATTGGTCGTCGGAGGTGAATTATCTTTACTTTCAGCCATGATTGCCAACATCCATAGCGGCCTACGCAACTTAGCTAACACCTTCACGAAAATGGATGCCCAGCCTTCAAGTAAAATTCCTATGTCAAGGGTAGAACTACCATATACATATTTAATGGCGTGGTTGGTCCTCTACCGAACCGATATGATGTCGGCTCACGACGTATCTGTTGGCCTTCTTGTTTTGATGATGATTTACAAATAATTTACACTAATATTGTTTGTCTAGTGTTTGTGTTTTATATTTATTCTAGGCAAACAATATGTTGGAGGATGGATGGAATTGCGTATTTACGATCATATCCAATGGAGGTTGGCGGAATTATGGAGTGAAGCCTATGCAAATGACTTTTCTATATTGCCGATGGTTATTAGCCGCCAACATGCCCGTTACAAAGAAGAATATTTTTGAACTAGAAGCGGAAGCTGTAGTTCGAAGAGTTATACCTTCTAGAAAAGGAAAAGGGCCTACCACATCTTCCCGTAAAGAAAAGCAGATAGTTGATTCAGAGGAAAGTGACGAATTTGAAACGTCTAGTGAAGAGGATGAGACCGAAGGTGAAGTAGAAGCTGATATTCCTCCTTCTCCTGTAGCCCACAGAACTCATCGTGTTTCTTCACCTAAGTCACCAGGTGCTCCTTCAAAGCCGATACAAATGAAGGAGAAGACTATTCCTTTGTCGTCTTCCAACAGGATGACTGTCAGATGGCCTGTTCGGGAAGAAGAAGAAGAAGAGGAGGAAGATGTCACACCACTCGTTAGACGGAAAAGATCCTGATCTCCCGTTTCTTCCGAAGCTCAACCCCGCCCTTCTCAAGGAACTGAACTACGCATGAAATTTCGTTATGAGAGTTCTGAGATTCCAAGAGACACTCGCTTATCCAAAAGGATTAAAAAGACTACTCATCGACAACGCAAACTCCCCCCTTTATCTGAAGAGGAGTTTACCCAAGATCTTCCGGTTGACGAAGGAGGTAAAATCTCATTACCATCTCTCTTTAATTATTTTATTTTCAAATATAAACCTTTATTTATTCTTTTTCTGTTGCAGGTGAGCAAGAAGAAGAAGGAGAAATTATGGCTGAACCCTCCTCCCCTGGCTTAATGGACGTTGATGAATCAAGTTTCACTCAACAAGTGCATAAAGCGATGAGTGTAATCTCCAAACTTGAAGACCGAATTCGTCATTATAAGCTGTTATAATTTTGAGAACATATATTTATTTTATTTTCTTTGTAGCTTGGTTTGAATGCTTTTGATGAATACAACGAAATCTTTTGTTTATTGAGATTTTATTATGATTACTCATTCTTGTTTAGAATAAATAACCATAATACTTATAGGATTTTTGGTAAATCCTCAGCCATCAACGGATTTGATGTGCCTTTACCGACTACCGTTTAAATCGGGCTAGTATGTGAATTATCTAGATCCGTTTCACATATAACGTTAGGCTAAAAGAATTAAACTATTTTAGGTTTTGAACTACAATATTGAATATGTAGGCTACATGTGTTAGATGTAAGCTTATCTCTAATAAGGGATTGAGATAACATCCCTCATGCATGAGCAACATGGATTTTAAAATGTAAGTAAGTTACATTTTCTTAATAGCAGAATGAACCCAGAATCAGAGAATAGGGATTTGATATTCTATCTCCTAGTCTCTTGTTTGTTGGTAGAGATGAACCAAAAATCGGAGAGGAAGAACTTTATGTTCTATCTCCAGTCTCTTGTTTGTTGGTAGAGATGAACCTAAAATCGAAGAGGAAGAACTTTATGTTCTATCTCTAGGTCTCTTATTTGTTGGTAGAGATGAACCCAAAATCAGAGAGGAAGAATTTTATATTCTATCTCCTGGTCTCTTGTTTTTGGTAGAGATGAACCCAAAATCTGAGAGGAAAAATTTTATATTCTATCTCCTGGTCTAAAGGAAACTCAAAGTGGGATTTTCACTTAGAGAATCTGGATGGGTTTGAATAATCCTAACTGTCATAAGGTTTGATTACTCAACTTGAAAGTGGACCTCTCGTTCGTGGAATGAATCGAGAGGAGATTTTGATTTTGGTCCTAACTATAGTAAGGTTTGACCGAGTGGGAGTTGAAGCAATTTTACCTTTAATAGGTTAGATTGTTCGAATGGAATTGAGGCCCTTTCGTTTGTTGAAAAGGAATCTTAGTTTTAAAAGCGAAACTCTCGTTCATGAAAAGAATCAAGAGGGAATTTTGGTTTTGGTCTTAACTGTAGGAAGGTTTGACCAAATAAGAAACGACTATCTGGTGTCAAACATAAGGATCTGACATAAAAGGATTCAGCGATTGCTGTGGATCAATAAATTGGACTTTTTGGATACTGTATCATAATTTCAACACTGAGAATGTTCAAGATAAGATACAATGGGATGGCGAAGGGTTTTAATCTATGACGGATTTTGGTGGACCCACCGTCAATTAACCTGATCGGTGAGGGATTTTGTAGTGCAGGGTTGTGAATCATCGAGCCTCCCGTGATCACGCTATGGGGGTTTTGTGAGGAAAGACCAACTGTATTTTGTCGTTGAATCTCATCTCAACAAAATGCTTAGAAAGTCACAGTGGAAGGTTCTTACTTATCTTGGAAATAATCAGATAACCACAGTGAAAGGGTTTTAATCATTTTCATAACAATTAAGAATGAATTATTCAAATGATTAGTTTCTATTTAGAATAACTGACTGATTTTGGGTTATTCTTAAAAAAAACCCTTTACAGTACTCTCTAGGAACTTCCCGTTCTAAATAGCTAATCCTGAATATATTAAGGGTAGTACTTCTTTAGGAACTTCCTATTTATCGACATCATAATTTTATTACCATCTTGAGTGATCAAGCGATATGCACCGTTCGAATAGACTGTTTCTATTATGAACGGTCCTTCCTATTTGAGTTAGAATTTTCCTTTCTTCTTGGAATTGAGAATCATAGGTCTTCGAACGGCAAGAACCAGGTCCCCTTCCTTAAAACTTCGTTGTCGGACTCTTTTATCAAAAGCCCGAGAAATTCTAGCCTGATAAAACTTGATTTGTTACTGAGCTTCCAAGCGCTTTTCATCTAACATCTCTAACTCTTCGAGGCATTTTTGATGTTGTTCTTCCGTCGTCATTCCCGTTGCGAGAGCGATACGGAGAGAGGGAATTTATATTTCTAAAGGAAGGGCAACTTCACATCCATATATTAAAGAATATGGGGTTGCTCCAGTTGGCGTACGGACAGTTGTACGATAAGCCTATAGAGCTTCACCAAGTTTGTCGTCCCAGTCTCGTTTATTGATTTTTATGAGTTTCGCCAAAATCTTGATAATCATCTTATTGAAAGCTTCAGCCAATCCCTTAGTTGTGGGATTATAGGTAGTCGATGAAACATCTTGAATTCCAAATTTACTACAGAATTTGATGAATGCGTTGCTGACGAATTGAGGGTCGTTGTCATGCACTATTCGTCTCGGGACACTATATCGATATATAATGTGATGTTTAATGAATTTGATAACATCGCTCGTCTTTACTTCTTTAAGAGGGACTGCCTCGACCCATTTTGAGAAGTAATCGGTGATCGCCAGAATGAAACGGTAACCCTTGACTGACTGCGGGAAAATAGGACCAACGATATCCATTCCCCAAGTTTCAAATGGCCATGACGACGCCGATAGGTGCAAGTGTTCTAGAGGCTGATGCATATAATTTGCATGTAACTAACACACATGACATCGTCGGGCATACTCTACCGCGTCTTTTACCATGATAGGCCAATAGTATCCCATTCTCCTAAGTCGGTCGCAGAGTTTAGGACCGGGTTGATGTGCACCACATGTTCCGTCGTGCGCTTCTTTGAGTACCTCTTCCGCTTCTCTATTAGATAGACAACAGAGTAGTAAACCATCATACGAATGTCGGTATAATATTTGTGTCGTAGCGTTGTAGTAAAATCTCGGTGCTCTGCCGAACTGAATATCTTTCTCTTACGTCTTCAGGTAAAATACCATGTAGGACATATCGATGATAGGAAAAAACCAATCTCGAACTTTGGGTTCAACTCTCGTTGAGTGTGCTTCTTTGATAATCGAAGTATAGATTAGCACAATAAGCTGATGAGTTCTCACTGTGATTAATTATTCCGTATCGGGTGGCTGAGCCAAAGATACCGACAATGCTGCCAATGCATCTGCGTAAATGTTCTGGAGACGTGGAACGTATTCGATGAAAAATTCTTCAAACGAGCTTGCTATCTCGATGGCTACATGGTGGTACGGAGTCAGATCTTGATTTCTGACCTCATATTCCCCTCATATTTGGTTGACTACTAGTTAAGAATCACCAAAAGCTTCAAGGTATTGGACCCCCAGTTCTTTAGCAAAATTAAGTCCAATTATTAGTGCATTGTACTCCGTCACATTATTAGAACATGGTTCAGTCAACGAGTATGCTTTGGGCAGTACGTGTTTCTCCGGAGAAATTAAAACGACCCCCACTCCTGAAGAGATTTTAGAACATCCGGGATTGCTCGCTACGTTAGTTGCTCGGGAAGCCCCATCAAAGTATAATTACCACACTTGTTGATATGATGTGGTGTTAACTTCGTGAGTTTCATCCGGCAAATCATCATATAATTTGGCTGTATCTTTTGTAGGGTTTACCGCCAAAAGATCGCAAATAGCTTGTCCCTTAACTGACTTTTACTGTTTAAAATGCAAATCATATTGGGATAAGAGTAAGGCCCACCTAGCTAAATGCCAATTCATAGAGGCTGGTTGAGTCATAAACACTCGAATCGGGTTTACGTTGGAAATGACATAAATTGTCTGGCCAACTAAATAATGTCGCATTTTTTGGATCGCGAATACCAGGGCTAGGCATTCTTTCTTGATCATCGGATAGCGAGACTCAGCTCTTACCAGTGTACGACTTAAATAATACACAGCTTGTTCGTGACCGTTATCGTCGTCTTGTGCAAGCAATGCACTTAACGAATGGCTCGTCGCTTTGACATAAATCAAAAACGATATGCCCAATTTCGGTGCAACGAGAATAGGCGGATTCGCTAGATATGTTTTGATATCCTCGAATGCCTTTTGACATACTTTATCCCAAATGAATGACACGTCTTTCTTCATGAGTTTAGAGAATGGCTGACATTTTCCGGAAAGGTTCGATATGAACTGACGGATATACGCCAATCGACCTTGCAGCCCTCTGAGTTCTTTAAGATTTCCCGGGGGTTGCAATTCATGTATCGCCTTTACCTTATCAGGATCAATATGAATACCTTTTATAGTGACGACGAATCTAAAAAATTTACCGCTGGACATCCCAAGGAAGGATTTAGTCGGGTTCATTTTCAGCTGATGACTCCTCATAAGATCGAACATTGTCTTTAGATAGTTAATATGGTTGTTCTTGTCGCGGTTCTTAACAACCAGATCATCAGCGTAGCATTCAACGGTCTTCCGCATGTGTTGCTGAAAGATCTTCGCCATTACTCGTTGGTATGTGGCACCGGCGTTCTTCAAACCGAAAGGCATAACGATATAACAGAAGACACCAAGGGGTGTTCTGAATACAATATGCTTTTCATCATCTGGGTGCATCTTGATTTGATTATATCCCGAAAATCCATCCATAAATGACATTCTCTCGAATCCACACGTGTTGTCAATAATGACATCTGTAATTGGTAGAGGAAAATCGTCTTTAGGATAGGCGGTATTCAAATCTCTAAAGTCAATGCAGATTCTGATTTTCCCGTTCTTTTTAAGGACTGGAATGATATTGGCCAACCAATCAGGGTGTTGTTCTTCTCTGACGAAGCCTGAATCAATCAAATTTTGACTTCAGCTTCTATCACTTCCATAATTTGCGGACGAAACCGTATTTGTTGTTGTTTGACGGGTTTAACATCCGGTTTGATGTTAAGGCAGCGCATTGCCACATTTGGGTCCAATCCCGGCATATCTTCGGAATTCCAAGCGAAAACGTCGATATACTCTCTAATAAGGATGATCAACCCTTCCTTCTCATCTGGTGGAAGACTATCGCTGATAAATATAGGTTTTGGATTAATCTCATCACCCATATTAATTTGTGCAACTTTATCTTCAGTAGGGGGATCCCTTTGTTCGAATCGATCACCATATTGAATATTCATATAATGTATCCAAGGATCTTCCCAAGTGGGTAATTGATCATCTTCTTCCGTAGTAGAATGATCGACTACGGTCATGTTCGACATTAACCTTTTGAACGTTTCTCCGATACTAGTGTCAGAATCCCAAGTTGAAGCATCGGATGAGTACCCACTTTTATTTGTTAGCTGGTTAATGATTTGCCAGCAATATTCATCATCAGATGACGAAATGTAACCCCAACCCCTTCTATGGCTATAATAATTATCAGGTCTCCCTTTCGGTACATAGGTGGGACGGGGTGGAACCCTAACACCTTGACCAAAACGAAGACCTTCACCGAGTGTTAGGTCATATCCTTGTTTTCTCATGTAGTCGTTTGCTTGGGAACTATACCTAGAGAAATGTCGTCTAGGTCCTTCATCATCTGAATTAGTGTCCAGGAAAAGATCAGGGGTTGGGGATGGTTCCCCTTTTCCAAATATTATTTCTTTTTTACCCCATGTCTTTGCAGGTAGGATTACAATCGTCACAACTGAATCTTGGATGTATTTCGTTGTCATGCAAGACGAACAAAGTGGTATGTGTAAGTCTGGGTTATCATATAATTTTTGCAATACATTACCAAGATAATGCGAGTACTCTAAATCATCATTTATTATTTCATCGGTAAGTTGCCGGTTATAACTTTCATCCGACGATTCATCACCGTCAAGATTGATCACAAGAGGTTCAATGTCATTTAGTACAATACCTTCACTATAATCGAGCCCGGCTTCGGTATCAGCTTCTTCTCTGCTATCCGTACCATGGGCCGATGGTTCAGTATCGGATTCAGCACCATAAAGAAGGGAGTCAGTAAAATAATTTTCTAACCCCTTAAATGGTTGCTTATCCACGACCACCATCTTGACCTCGTTGTTAGTTTCAACATATTTCAGACACTGATGGAGGGTGGAGGGAACTATAAGATTACTGTGGATCCATGGGTGACCCAACAGTAAGTTATTAAAGGTCTCCGCATCGATCACATAACAAGTGACTTCTGACTTTAAGTCTTCGAGCTGACACTTCACCCGAATCTTTTCCAATGGCCTAGACCCACTAGTATTGAATCCGTAAATAACGGTTCTTGTGGAGACTAGCTTATTGGCAGGAATTCCGAGGTGGTACATCAACCGAAGTGGCATGATGCTGACAGCGGAACCCGTATCAACCTGAATTCGGTTGACAACGCTTGAGCTAATATATCCAGTGAAATATAAAGGCCTATCATGTTTCGAATTCTTGACTTGCATATCTTCTTTGGTGAAAGCAATGCAAGGGAATTTAGTAATTGCCAGATTGCATTGCTGAACCAATGACTCTAG
This sequence comes from Asparagus officinalis, assembly GCF_001876935.1. Taxonomy (NCBI): domain Eukaryota; kingdom Viridiplantae; phylum Streptophyta; class Magnoliopsida; order Asparagales; family Asparagaceae; genus Asparagus; species Asparagus officinalis. The sequence continues at coordinate 69,815,005 of NC_033795.1, read as the reverse complement.
CTCTTTGGGGGTTGGCTTAATCTGAGTGATGAATACTTCAGAATCGGCCAGGGCTTCTTGTAGAGCTTCTCTGATATCTTTCGAAAGGCGCAACAACTCATATAGTGTGATCCTTGCTGGAATATTGGCCAACTGAGCCATAACATCAAAACGGTACTGAGCGTCTGAACTTTCCGATTTATCTCTTCCAATCGATCGGTTGAAACGAGACTGCTTCGGATTTTAAACTTCTTTATATTGGGGTTCTTTCTCCTTTTGTTTGGCTGGTTGTTGAGGTTTTCCAGCAGCCACAGGAGGAGTTGCAACTACCCCCAGCTCCGCAAGAGTTTTAGAAGGTGCGGCTTTTACTACCCCCTGCTCAGCTAATTGCTCAGATGCACTTGGATAATTAAAGCGGTATTCATTTCCACTCCTGGTAGTGAAAGATTCCTGCTCCTCTTCAGAAAGCGACAGAGCTGGGATTTCTTCATCGTTCTCCTCAGGAATTGCTGAAGCTCCGAAACAAGACTTCTCTTTTCCTTTACCCTTCGATTTCTTCTTAGACGTGGATGTAGTCCATTGTTCGTCTTCAAGCAAATCGGGATTAACCCAAAGGATTTCGCCGTTTGGTGTTGTATGTGACACAAGTCCCTTTTGGTGTTGTCCATGGGGGTCATCGTTGACGATTTATATTTTAACCTTTGATACAGGTTCGGGTTGGAACCAGGATAAAGGAACCAAACCAAAAGTAATAGATACTACATTTGCACCTACTTTCTTCTCTTTTGGTTTCGGCGTCATGATACCAACATCGATCAAGGTTTGTATTTTATCTTTTAAGACATAACACTCATTGGTGGGATGGTGGACCCTTCCGTGGTATGCACAATATTTCGGGTCATTAGTCTTCTTTACCTCTTCCTGGTTTGTGACCGGTGGAAGTTTGATCTTGTTGTTATCTAAAAGATACTTAAAGATGACAGGTACTTCATCATCTTTAAAAGAGTATTCTTTTGGGAATCTGGGTTCTGAAGCCTTTGGCTGCCTCGGAGACTGCTGAGTCTGATGTTGTGCAAGTTGGAAAGATGATTGTTGTGATTGTTGTTGTTGCGGTTGTTATGACGTTTGATGACCATCAACAGCAGTCGTGGACCCTCTTCCTCTGCCTCGAGGGTTAAAATTCTGTTTTTGAGGATTAGCTGGTGGCTGACCCCTCTCAAGCTTCTTCCTCTTGAGGAACCGTTCGGCTTGTTCACCTCTCACTTTTAATTCTTTCCATGTTTTAGAAGGCACAACCCCATGACTTCTAGCACGTCTAAAGACAAGTTATTATGACATGTCTGAAGAATGAACTCCTCCGTGAGAGGATCCTGACAGTTCACCGCCTTGTTCCAGAATCGTTTGACGAAGACATCAACTGACTCCCCATCTTTCTGCTTCTCGTCCAGCAAAGTGCCAATAGAGACCTCAGTATCATCGTTGAAGAAATTGGTAAGAAATAATCCTTCCATATCTTCCCAGCTATTGATACTCCCAGGCTTAAGACGTCAGTACCAATCGAAGGCAGGCCCACGAAGGGTTCCTACGAATGACCGGACCATCAAAGCTACGTTTCCGGATATTACGCCGAGATGAGACTTGAAATAAATCAAGTGTTGAGCGGGTGAACCCCTGCCATCAAAAGGAGTAAAGTTAATCAAACTAAATTTTAGGGGATAAGGAATCAAATCTCACTCCCTTGGGTACGGATATGGTATGCCTGTTTTCTTCACTTTCTAGGATATCATCAGAGCATTGACTTTGCTCTCAAGATCTTGCATCTTCTTATTCTCTTCCTCACTCTTTTTTAAATAGATTTGAGAAGGTTGAGTAGATGGCTTAGCCGGACCGCTTCCAGAATTGTCTTTATCAGAAGGAGGATCAGCAAAGATAGTTTTATCCTCCTCATGGTTATTATCGACCTCAGTTATACGTACAGGTATGATATCACGCAGGTTAGATTCAGCCTTTTGACTCGATTCTGGCTGTTGATGTTGTTGCGCTTGCAAATCCCTCATCTGTTGCATTGTCAACTCCATCTCAGTCTTGATTTCAGCTCTGATTTCTTCATGTTGTTTAGCTAATGCTTCTTGCAGCATCTGAGCTAGTTGATCCGGTGTAATTACAAAATTCCCAGGCTTGTCCAACACTGGATGATGTACCATCTGAGGCAATCGCAGAACAAGTATCTGATAGTTCCTCGTCTGAAGATAACCCTTCATGCATTTTCCTATAGTCTCGACGTCGGTTGGCTCTTCGTTGTAGCCGTGACATCCTTTGAGAAAGACCCTGTCCAACTCTCCCTCTTGGAGAGAAATCAGGATCCGGGTTGACTGAATGATGCTTTCCTCTACTGGTCATATTAATAGTGACCTCTGGGAACTCATCTTTCTGAATTATAGGTTTCTTTTTGTTGAAACGCCTCATTTTGGGTTTTGACGTTTCAGCGAAAAGTCTTTGAAATACTGAGACTCTCGTCGGTTCAATCTTGGAACAACCGCATTCTGATAATACCGCCTTAATAAGCCTCTCGCATGCACAATGAGGCTTCGTTTCTCGAGTAGTTCTTTTTCGTGATTTGTTATCTTGATAGTACAGCTCATCATTATCATGATTCAAGCAACCTATCTTCTGCTTTTGAACCTTGTTGACATGCACAGGACGACTAGTCGTCGCCACTGGGCGATCCAAGGTCGTATATTTAAATTCACCCCTTTGTGGGGATGGAGTCTTTACAGGCCCTAAACGAGAATGAATTGATATCTTCTCTTTTTGAGCTTGTTCTGTTCTGACAGGAGGATACTTATGACCCCCAGTGTAAGAAACTACTAAGGGTTTATTCGCCAGATCTGAGGTTTTGCTTCGATCGTCAGACAAAGGATCGAGACGATCCGTCATTGTAACTTTAAATTTCGATATGTCAAGATTGACCCAGGGTTTCACTGGTGACACAGCGGATGTGGACACAGTAGACAGACCCGGAACGAACGTTGATGGAGCCGAAGGAGTGCTCTTGTGAAACTTCTTTTGGCCGCGGCAGGGATTGGTGTCGCGGTCTGACAGTGTGCCGCGATAGCGGAGACTACCGCAGTTGAAGGAGCTGCCACGGCAGTATGAGCTGCTGCGGTTGAAGGAACTGTCCCGGTAGTATGAGCTGTCGCGGTTGAAGAAGGAATCTTTCTGATCTAGTTGTTGTGCACGTTCAGTTTTGGGAATCCAGACTTTGCTGTTCTTCGGTGGTTTTTCAGACATCATCTCTTTCTTCCCTTCTTGCGTTCGTTGACGAAGGGCACTGGTACGAGCGGCGTTTGTACGACGCTTTTGTATGCGTTCTTTGAGGGTTGAAGGAGCCCTCTTGACGAGAGTCCACTCCTCCGTCGTGAGTTGTATAGAAATATGATTGGTTTGTCGCTGAGGCAACTGGTTCGCTCGTTGTTTCAACTAATACAAATTAAGCACTCAAAAGACAAGGAGAACCACATTAAAATACAATATGTGACATTCTTTAGAATGCCATAAACAACTCAAACTACAATATCAAAACCTATCAAGATAGCCACTATACTCCATCCTCAATCAATCACAACTGTCCTAAGACCCTTCTGTAAAAGAGAAGGCCACAGACCTTTGTTCATACAGTAGAATTAAAAAGAGTTTCTTAATAATGATGAATGTCCAATAAGATTCTAACTAAATACATATACAAGTGTCCTAGGTCCGTATAGTAGCGAACCCCGTCGGTTTGTTCTAAGGCCTTGGCCAATTGACGAGCACGGCGCTGACGTTGTCTCTGACGAGCCCTCTTTGTTAGCACCGGTAAGTTTTGATTCAATGACGCCTTAACTGGGGAATGGTCATTTGGAGCAGATATGTTGCAAGTAGAGTCCTTAGCAACAACTGGACAAGAGTCTTCACATGTGGACTTCACCGAAGTTGAAGATTGGAAAACCTTCCTGGAAGACGAAATCTTCCTGCACTTACGATGCGAGGAAGGTTTTGAGGATGAGGATGACAAATACTCCTTGAATTTTACCTGATCGAACTCATATTCAATCTCTTCATTGATCACAATCTTGATTGGCTGCGACACGACGGTCTCGGTAGCGAGACCATTGGCTCCCACTGTGATCGCCAGTTTGTTTTCGCAGAAAGTCATTTTTATTATCGATTCCATTAAAACTTTGATTGTTTATAGCGAATTACAATAAAAAATAAGAAAATTACAACTTTCATGGAAAATAACACAAAAATCGTTTATCGACTTCTGCTTTGTGAGACTTTGCCTGTGTCGGGAGTGCTTTGGCTCGTGGACCACCAAACCACAGATTGTGAAGGTTTTAGGGATTCTTTCTTCGTTTATCGAAGTAAGAATTTGAAACGAATATCTTATCGATGTAAGATGTTCACTCTTCCAAAGATCAAGTCAGGGCTTAGATCTTTAGGAATCACTAAAAGGTTTAAAAGCATTTGTGAAGAATGAAGACCCTCTCTCTTGCTCAAATTCACCAAAAGCTTAAGTTTCTCTGCTCCAATCTGCTCTCTGTCCTTGGATTCGTGTATAGGGAGGTATTTATAGGGATAGGGGCCCCTGACTGTTGAAACGGAAACAAAATAACCAACCCGTTGCATCCTCTTTGGGCGCGTCAGTCACTACTGGCACGACCTTTAGCGCGTCAGAGTGTACTGCCGCGGCTGAAGGGGCCGCTCCACCCACATTCGTAACTGCTTACAGTTGTATTAGTGCACGTTTTTTGCAAGTAGTAGGTGTATTTTCAGGGTATTAACTACTCCTCCACATCACTACATGTTTTCTCTCAGTTATAGACCCACGTGGACCCCACTAAGATGCTCAAAACCGTCAGCAAATTACACAAAGATACCACGTGAACACGCGCGCCACACTCAACTGCCGCGTCTATGCGCGCCACACTCAACTGCAACGCATATGCGCGTCAGTATTCACTGCCGCGCCTATGCGCGTCAGCGATGACTGCCGCGCCCGCATAAGTCTGTGTACTTTGTCACGAGTGTTCATATTGTTCTTCTATGTTGTTCCACCTGTTTTTTTGCTTCTTATGGCTTTGGATAATCTCTTATGGCTTAGATAATGACATTCATTGTCTTCTCTTTGTCTTGAACTGTATTTGGATATCTATAAGCATTTTTAGACGCCTATAGTAATTTCATTCATATATGTGCATATGCATGCATGTAAAGATATAACTGAAGTTTTTTTAGTTCCACATTAGTTTGAAATATTCAGATATTAAGGGTAAATTCTAACCCTATGCAGTTACATCTTCAGACATAGACTACAATCATTTATGATCATAGACCATGATCTTTTATACTAACATGTTTTAATGTCCTATCATTTTAATAGTAACTAGAAAGATTAATTTTTATAGCTCTTTATTTGACTACATGTATAATGTTTTCTCTTGAGATTTCAAGAAATGATTAGAGTTGATATAAATGTGCTCTGTCAACTAGTATGATTAGTTACAGGAGATGTGATAAATCAATGTCCTGAGAAATCAATTCAAGAGGTATGTCTTATAACTTCTATTTATACGATGAATAAAAGTTATATTAAAATTAGTCCATCAAATAATTAAATTGCTATTAGGTTCACTTATCCTTATAAGGAAAGATTGATTTGAAAAATAACTTTAACAAGAAGGGGACCTAATGTCAAACAATACGAAAGACTAATTATAAAATAACTTGATAAATTTATACAACGTCTGTTAGACAAAGTTGTGATTCTAGACTTTGTAAAGTCTAAAAAGAATTTTGCTGACCTATTAACAAAGGGCTATCCAGAAGTGTGGTTCTGGATTCATAGAGGGAGATGAGGTTAAGCCCATAGATGAGGTCACCGACAGCAGCAACCCAACCCAACCCAACCCTTATTTGGAGACGTAATCCCAATATTGGTTCAATGTGGTAGAAACAAGATGGACTAGTGACACTCGTGTGGAGCATCACCTAGACATATTCATATGTCATTATGTAGCATCTGCTACTTCCCCTTCTTTACGGTGATGATGCTCTTATGATACATCTGGTTAGGTTGAGTTTTACTCTTAATAAGTCCAACGCGTGTATTGTGTAGGGTATGATATCCAACTATAGTACACTTAGAGGACTTACCCACGTGAGGGGAACCGTGATGACCGCGGGGGGGGGGGGGCTGGGCTAACCCTTAGAAACTCTCATGAGTCGGTTTATTGTGAGCATGACCTTTAACGCTCATCCCGCTTTGCTCAATAGATGAAGATGTATTGTGTGTGTTTTCATCAATACCTAGTTAAAGGGGCCTAATTCAAGGCTTAGTCCATTATGTCTTTCAGGTGGTGATGAACTCACTAAGGAAAGGTTCAAAGCCGAAAACTACCTCTCCCGAATTCACGATACGAAATGTTGCCCAACCTATATTTGTTTTGTGATTTGTGTTGTTTTTGAGTTTTCAGTCAATATTGCCTTTGGGGGGGGGGGGGGGGGGGGGGTGGGGCTGTTGGATATTTTGTTGGAGAAAAGATAATTTTGCCTTCATGAATAGTCCCACATGGAATAGTATTATGAATACAATTAAAACGTGTGTAACAGTTATACATTATGAGGAACGTTACGAAAATTTATGAGGAACATTACCTTATTAATTGTAGGAATTATACGGTTTTCTCAACCCTAAATATACACCTTTTATTCACTTTTGGAAATATATAGAAACACTTCTATCTTTTTTCCTCTTCTCTCCTCTGCATATTATTTTTGTTCATATGTTGGTGTTATTTTTGAGCAACCGTTCTTCGCCTGAGCTAAATCTCTGTTCTCTCGCCCGAGTACAGAGGCTGGCCGCTTAGGAGGTTTTTACCGCTAGGAGAGACATGATCATCTGCGTCAGGACAATAGGCGAATCCTCAATCTTCTAGGACAGTATTTACACGACTGCTTCCGATCAGACCAGACTTTCTTATTATTTTATTTCGGATGTATTTTACATGCTATAATTTTATTTGATAAATTTCCAACGGTTATCTCTTTATATTACGCTTCCGCCACATCATCCTCCAATTAAATTCCAATCCCCTCCGCGCCAAAACCTCTCCCACACCTTAAAAACCTCAACCTCAAACCCACCACCACTTACCCTTCCGACAAAATCCTCCACCGGATTCTCTCCAAAGAGGACGTCCTATGTTGCTTGTATCTTGTATACGGAATGAAGATTTTAGAACAGAAATTCTCACGGTTTCACCAATAATGGCTAGCCATTACTGAAACGAACGAAAGATGATCTGATCCCTAATAGTAATCTTTCTAATCTCTGCAAGCCCTTAAGTTGTTAACGACTAAGATATTCTCTTATGGGCCCGTACTCATCAATGCAAACGCCACTGCAAGCTTTTCTCTATGACGATCCAATTGCACAGCCTTCTCCTCATCCTCAACGTCGAGCGTAGCTTTAGAAAGCTTCGGCTCTGCCATTTCCGTCCATTTTAAATTATGTTTGTTCCCTCTCGGGATGTTTTCTGTTCCCAGTCCCAAACCCACGCAACACCCCTTTCACTTCAATCCTACAGCATCGTGACATTTTTTGGACATTTTTCTCGATCATCAAAACTCTTAACTCGCGCTCCCTTCCCAATTCGTATCGGAAGTATACCCATTCCCCTCAAAACATAGCTATGGCCACAGCCCAAAATAAATTCAAGATGCTTCGTTCCCTCAATCAATGGCTTTGCTTCCCGAATCCGACTCGAGATGCTTCGTTTTTCCTCAATCAATCACTTTGCTCCATCCACGCCTCCATGAAATCTCTCGAAGCCCAGGTCATATTCCGCCACACAAGCGAATCCGGCATAGAGGGCACCCTTCTAATGAATCCTTCGGCCTCTTTCAAATGCCCGGCTCTAGCTAGCGAACCCTCCATGCATCCATAATGCTGAATCTTCGGCTTCACTCTAAATGTACGCATATTGTTACAAATCTAGTACGCCCTTCAGCAACTAAAGCCGAGCTCCTACACACAAAGAGAAACAGCTGTGATTGTTTCCTCATTGGCCTTCGATCCCAATTCTCCCATTTCACCGTAACAATTCAAGACCGCCTCACGACCTCTCATGGCAACGGTGGAGGAACCAACATGTGGCATGATATACAGAATTAACATAATTAACATACACACATATTTGGCATGATCACACCTCTTGCTCAGTTTCTTTCCTTGAGAACCAACCTTCGGAATGAGTACCTTTCTTGTTTTAATTTGATACACAGAGCACTTCATCTTAGCACGTAAGCTGTATCTTACACTCTTATCATGCAACCTTGTGTCTAATTAAGTTTTGCAGATACAATTGAGTTTTAATTTGCTTGCTAACTGCTTCACTCGATTCTTCTTGCTTGGCTGCTGCTTCTGTTTGTTCTTCTTCTTATTCTTCTGCACGTTAACAATCAATAACCATTTCAGAAACAACAGATCAAACTGAATACATAATGGAGACAGGAAGTCAATATATCAGCCTAGAAAATGATGGGCTAAACATCTTTAAAATGTACAAAATTTCTGGTCGTCACCACAGCAGTATTTTCAAGAAATTGGTATGAATTAACAAAACGCAGCTTAAATAAGATATCTCATCACCTTACATTATAGTTCCAGTTAATAAACATCCCAAGTAAAATATGCAGTCACTAATTCCACCTTGATGCATGAGATAGGAGGCAACAAGACATAGGAAAACATATAAACAAGATTCAATGGTAACTTTACGGGATGCTTCCTCTTATGTGAAGGATATTTGAGATGTTAGCTTCCTTCCAATAGTGATAAGAACCCCTAGAAAACACG
>NC_033795.1:69798195-69806112 GCF_001876935.1 Asparagus officinalis | reverse complement strand
AATGAGATTTCACTTGTACAAATAGAAAGGATAAGTTGTTTTGCAATTTTAACATGTAACTTTCTTCACTACTCATAACAGCCATAATCAGGACCACCATCTCCCATTTCTAAAATTCAATTCATTTTCTCGGTCAGAACCTCAAAAGAACATTGTTAAAGAATTGAAAAGGACTAAGAAGTTAATGAAACTATCCCAGATACATTGCAGTCGAAAATTAATGCAGTTTAAAAGATTGATCCTGTGCCATGGCAGCTTCAATTGTATTGAAGTAGCAAATTAAGTATACCACAAAAATGCTAATGAAATAAAACTTCCAGATATATGTCAGTTTACATTACTCTCTCATAGCACAGGTAATGGCGTTAGGTGGCTCCATGGTGAGAGAGGAGATTATTACATGCACGCACAGAGCTCAGCCAATTTTATCCTGAAATCGTATATTATCCGATTACTACTCAATTATTAACAATAAATATACTGTTGAGAGAATTTGAACATTGGTCGTCACTCCAATCCACATCAGAGGTTGATTATGTAATCATATAAGTGTTGGTAAAGTTACTATGGATTGCTACTATGAAACTGCAATTTAAGCTTTCAAGTTGAGGGAAACGTCTCTCGGTGCGATCAAGGTGTGCAAGGAGCACAGTCCTTAAGATTAGATACGCTCCTCCGAGAGTATCTCTCGGTGCAACAGAATATCCGAGTTGCTGGAGTTTAAAACCCTTAGCAGTTGAACATATCCAGATATTCTGTGAGATGGTAACAAGCTCCTACTTTCAATCTACAACTGAATCCTGTACACTACAGACTTCTTCAGCCACCAAATGTTCTCTCTCTATATATACTAAATTTATGCTCCTCATTGAATTGCCATGATAATGAAAAAACATATAATCCCGTATAAAAGCACTGACTTTTATGTTGAAACTAATAAATTCAATTTTAGTAAAGGACAAAGTTCAGAATACTTACTAAGGAATTAGTACCATTATAGTCCGAGTCTGCATTCTCTGTTAAAAGACAATGAAGAAAAATTCAGCACTACAACAACGAAAGCAAAATAAGAGAAACAAAATCAAATACTAGTTTTCAGCAACACCATTCTCGTCATCTTCATCAATCCATTTATCCCAATCCACTTTCAGGAATGCAGGTGGCTTTCCTTCCTGCTTCAATAATCTACTCCACCATTTCTTCTCAGCTTTCTTCACTACGCACACGATGTTCCTTGCACCAATATCAGACTTGCTTCCCTACAATCAAAAGACTATGATCATTCAAAGGTATGTGAATATTAAGCAAACTACAAGAATCAAGATTTTCATGCGTACCTTGACACTGATTTTATCGAACAATTCAATGTCAATCTCATAGGGAACACCATCTCGAGTAGCCCTAAAGACAAATCTCCCTTCAGGCTCAAGTTCGAGCTTCACGTCCTTTGCATCAGGGAGGTCGATTGTTAGATATACCTTATCAGACCTCTGTGCCCACTTCACTGTTGGATGCCGGCTGCAAAATCTAAAGATAACACAATTTTGGAGAGTTTATTAGAAGATAATTAATAGGCCTATTAGATGTATTACCAATGACTAACCCACAATCCAAACAAGCCGATATAAACCTTAACACTACAGGTTTATCTTATACCACAATCCAAACAAGCAAAGTCCCATGTGATTATGGGGAAATTAGATGAACTGAGCAATCTACGTGTTGGATCAATGACTAACACAATCAGAGTTAAGAAATTGGACAGAAAAAATAACAAATTAAGGGACTATTTGAAGTGATTTACGTGAATTTTGGAGGATCAGGTAACAATTTCAGTCGTACGTTCGAGGGACTAGTTTAAGATGTGAAACATTTAAGGGACAAGTATCTAGAGATATCCTTCTTCTTTTTTAGTAACTAGGATAGCCAAGAACTATATTAAATAGAATAGAATCATAAAAAGCAGCAAAAATGACATATGTACGTATACAAAAGGATCAATATTAGAAATGAAAGCACAATAAGCTGGAAAAAGAGAGGAGTTGATAATAACAAAAAAAAAAAAACGGAAGAGTTCTGCTCTGCTGAAGTGAAGCTTGAGATGAGGAAACACGGATGAGAAGAAGAGGAAAGAAACGGGCATCCTCTACGATGAAAGCACCGGAACGTTCCAGAAGTATTAAAAACATTTTTAGTATGGATTTTTAAGGGTAAATTACAGCGACCCCCAAGACCTTTCAGCATTTTGCAGTAAACCCTCAATAACAGTCCAAATCACACCAAATCCCCAAGAATTTTCATTTGCAGTTCACCCCAACAGCGTTCAATATTGCATTAAACCCCCCAACAACTTTTGCTTAAATTCGAATTTAACACCATTATATTTGACGTGACATGTGTGACTTAAAAAGACCAGAACACCCCTTAAATCATTAAAAACGTTATTTACGTCCTTTTTTATATTTTTAACCCTAAAAATATAAATCTCTTATCTTTTGTCATTTTCTCTCTTCTTGATTGCACCAAGGTTGGGGTCCGGAACCTTAATTGTTTTTTACTAAAATTTTCCTTCAATATATTTTTATGATTTTTTTTGTTCTAATTCAAGGGGGTTATTTGCAAAGTGCTCAAACTTATTTTGCTTTTTTGTAATTCCAATAGTTACTTGGTATTTAGTGTGTTTTTGAAAGTATTAGGGGTTTACTTCAAAACGATGAATGTTCTAGGGCGTTTAGTTTAAAGTTATTAAGAGTTTCTTACAAAATGCTGAAAGTTCTTGGAGGTTTATTGAAATTACCCATTAAATTATAAACCAAAAGTTTTATCATAATGTACTTTTAGATCCACTTACTTCTGTCTACATCCATAAACCCAATATATTATTTGTATTTATCTTCAAATATTCTAAAAGTACAAAATACAATAATGTATTTATGTTGTATTCCTAAATAATATAAAATTATTCAAAATATCATTTTTTCCCTCTCTGTGATAAAATAAACAATTTCTTTTTACTTCACTGACATCCTCCTCATACCCTCACCTCCTCCTCTCTCTCTCCGCTTTTTCTCTCCCTCACCCTTTCCTTGTCCTCCCTCTCCTTTACCACCTTCTCTCTTCTACGGGTAGTGCACATAGTGTAATGCAATGTTGCACGTCACTGCATTTCTTGCTTTATAGGTCTTTTTATTTATGTTTACTTGTATTTACTACTTATGATACCGATAAAGCCAGAGTAGGATACAACTAAGGAGAATAAAATGGTAAAATTATCAATATTTGTTTAAATATACCTATAAAAAATTATATAAAGACAACACAGGAGGAAAATTCTGGCTCTGCCAGTGCTGTCCCTCCCCATATTACATGCAAGTATAACAATAAAATTTATAAGTATAATAATAACACATGTAAGTATAGCAACAATATCATAAGTGTTAGAACAATGCACAATAAAGCAAAAATAATTGTGAACAACAACAACGAGAATAAAGAACAAGCAATCGCAAACACATAGACTTACATGGTTCACCCAATTTAGACTACGTCCACGACAGAGACGTCAGAGAAATTCCACTATCAAAAGAGAAAGAAGTTCAATAATAAAGCAATAGCCTAAACCATCAAACTCTCCTTATAAAACTCTCATATTCTCATGATCCAACCCTAATCTAATATATATATATATATATATATATTATATATATATATATATATATATTATATAATATATATATATTATAATAATATATAATATATATATATATTATATATATTATATATATATAGTATATATATATATAATATATTAATATAATATATATATAATATATATATATATATATATATAGTATATAGGAGAAGAGAGAGAGAGAGAGAGAGAGAGAGAGTTTATGTCAACTTAAGTGGACCATCCACCAAAGTTTCTATTCATTGATGATACCTAGAGATACGTGCATCATATGAAGAGACTTTTCATCAATGGATAGAAACTTTTGTGGATGGTCCACTTAAGTTGACATAAGTTTCTCTCTCTCTCTCTCTCTCTCTCTCTATATATATATATATATATATATAAGAGCACAATAGATCAGGAAAGAGGTATCCAAAACTTGATAGAAGTTAGAGATTAGAAGAAAAATAAATAAATGGTTGAGATCAAATCATCAAAACTGCAATCAGCGTCCTAACCATCAATGGTCAAACACGACCATCGATAATCTCCTGCAATCCATCGATGGTTCACAATAGTCCATAGATGGTTCAAAATCCTATTTCTGTTTTTCTCTGATTGTTCATTGTAAACCATCAATGATCAAAGTGACCAGCGATGATATCCTCTTGACCATCGATGATCCATTGGCTGAATTCAACAATCAGGGGGTTTTGAGGCACAATTTTAACAAATCTCCACATTGTCTCAACAACTCGAATAAGTTCTTAACTTTCTCAAATAGTATACTGCCAACACCTCTGCAAATGTACCCTACAGTGCCTCAATGTTCTTTGGCATGAAGCAAGTCCAAGCAAAGCTGGAACATGGCTACTGGTAATGACTTCGTCTTCCTCGACAACTCTGTTGGATTATTCTTTATGGCAATCTTCTTCAAGACTACTTTTCCTTGTTCAACAATCTCTCTAATGAAGTGATATTGAACCTCAATATGCTTTAATTTTGAATTGAAGACTGGATGCTTAGTCAAGTGAATTGCACTTTGGCTATCACAATGAACAAGAATAATTTCCTGCTCCACTCCTAATTTCCCAAGAAACCATGTCAACCATATTGCTTCTTTCACGGCTTTTGTAGCTGCCATGAACTCCGTCTCTGTAGTAGATAATGCAATAATAGGTTGTAACATCGACCTACAGCAAATAGAATCTCCTGAAAGAGTAAAAATATAACCTTATAGTTGATTTGTGCTTATCCAAATCACCCACAAAATCTGAATCAACATACCGGTAGTAATGCAATCAGTGTCACTATCTCCACCAAATACCAAGCCAACACCTGAAGTTCCTTCGGTATTTAGGAATCAATTTTGCAGCTTTCTAGTGCTCTTTTTCGGGATTTGCCATATACTTACTAACAACACCTACTGCTTGTGAAAGATCCGGTCGAGTACAAACCATCACATACATGATGCTGCTAATTACATTCGCATAAGGAACCTGAGACATGTAGTCACGACTCGCATCCATGCTAGGTGATAATAATGCTGATAATTTGAAGTCTGTTACAAGAGGAATGATAACTAGTTTCGAATTATGCATATTGAAGCGAGCTAGGACTTTCTCAATGTAGCTTGTTGCAACTAGTTGAGCCTCATATTTTACATTTAAAGCACTTGTAATACCTTTCTTTCGTGAATACCCACTTACAGCCGAATACTTGCACCCGTTAGTTTCAATGGTGTTAAGAGAGATGAGATCCTTAGTTAAATTAGAAACATGACGAACATCTAACAATATCCTCACAATACCATCATGCATTCTAATTTCAATTGTATCAATGTCAATCACTTTACAATGAGAATTATTTCCCATAAGGACAACTCCATCTTCAACTGATTTGTACGTGAAAAATCAATATTTATTGGAGCACATGTAATAAGTACAACCAGAGTCCAAGACCCAATCATCCTTGGATCTCCCTGAATTTGTAGCAAAGAGAACAAAACTATTAGAATCATCCTTGACAACACTAGCCTCTATGAAGTCTTCTTTGACTTGATTTTTTGTCTTTTTTTATTATAAAACTTCCAACACTCATTCACAATATGGCATTTCTTCTTGAAATAGTTATAGAATTTGCTCTTAGTCACTTCGATCTCGATTTATTTTTATTGTTAGAACCACTATTCATGTTTCTACCTCGAACATTTAAGCTTCGACTTTACACTTACTAGATCCGGTCAACTCTTTATCCATCAACTCTTTCGAGAATAAAAATAATTTCACATCTTCCATCAAGATAGACCTTGTGTCATATATCATAGCTTTCCTAAAATGCTTGTAAGGGGGTGGTAGCGAGCATAACAATAGCAAATGCTGATCTTCATCTTTTACCTTTACATATGCATGCTCTAGATCCATAATAATAGAATTGAATTAATCAAGATGTGATTTAATAGATGTACCTTCCGTCATGCAAAGCATAAATAACCTTTGTTTCAAATAAAGTCGGTTAGTGAGGGTTTTTGTCATGTAAAGATATTTTAATTTGAGCCATAGACCCGCTAGGGTCTTGTCATACATGACTTCCTGAAGAACCTCATTCGACAGACATAATTGGATTGAACTTAATGCCTTTTCGTCCATCTCAAACTTTTTATCATCTGTCATTAATGTCGGCATCTTACCTTTTCCTAACAAAGCGTTTGGTAATCCTTGTTGAACAAGAATAGCCCGCATCTTCACTCACCAAAGACTAAAATTGACATCACGGTTGAACTTCTTAATCTTATATTTCACAGATATGTTCTTTACACACAAAACAAATCACAACTGAAGCTCTGATACCCGTTTGTTAGAACAAGTGTACAATAAAGTAGAAATAATTGCGAAGAATTAACACAGGAATAATGAACAAGCAATTGCAAATACATAGATTTACATAGTTCATTCAATTTGGGCTATGTCCACAGCAGATGCATCAGAGAAATTCTACTATCAAAAGAAAAAAAGTACAAGAATAAGGTAATAGCCTAAACCCTCAAACTCTCCTTATCAAAGTATCATATTCTCATGACCCAACCCTAATCTAAACTCTTTCTATTTTAATATATAGGAGACCATAGTAGATCAGGAAAGAGGTATCCAAAACTTGGTAGAAATTAGAGATTAAAAGAAAAAATAAACGACTAAGACTAAGTCATCAAAACTATAATTAGCATCATAGCCATCAATGATCAAACACGACCATCGATGATCTCCTACAATCCATTGATGATTCATTGTAGTCAATCGATAGTTCAAAATCATGTTTTTGCTTTTCTCTGATTGTTCACTGTAAACCATCGATGATGGAAGTGAACATCGATGATGGAAGTGAACATCGATGATGTCCTCTTGACCATCGATGATTTTCATTGGCTAAATTGAACAATCAGAGAGTTTTAAGGCATAATTTCAACAATAAATATAACAACAATGCGTAAGTATAGCAATAACACATGTATGTATGGTGAAAAATTCTATAAGCATAGAAACAAAATCTATAAGTATATTAATTAAGTATAATAATAAGATCTATAAAATTATAGCAATATAACATATTAGTAGGATAATAAAATCTGTAAATATAAGGCCAAGATTAGTAAATATAGCAATAGAATCATAAGTATAGACACAAAACTTATAAGTATGGAAATAAAATTTTGAACTGAGGATGAAGAAACTGAAGAGGTAGGTGTCGGAAGAGGAATAAGGATGAGGCAATGTAGATAAAGGGGGAAGGAGGAATGATGACATGGTTAAGGAAAACCCAAATTACGAAGAGGTGGACAGAGTGGAGAGGGTGAGGAGAAAAAGAAGAATGGATTGTAGGTTAGGACAAGAGCATTTCAAAATTTTAATTTTGGATCTGTAAATATGGTAAAGAAATAGGATATAATTGATGTTATTGGTTTAAAGGCAAAAGAGCAAAAGTCTTTTGGGTTTAGCTATAGTGGAAGTAAGTGGGTCGTATTGTAAATAGCAATAAATCTTTGGGTTTAAAGGCAAAATACCTTTTTATAAATTTGATAAAGCCCCTAGGTATTTTCTAAAAAACACCTCAATGTTGTGTTTTACCCTTCTACACTAAAAAAGATTACTACATAGTCTAAGGTGATGAAAATGTCCCTTAGGCGAAAATTATCGTTTTCTTCATTATTTTCAAGGGTTAATTGTGGATAAACCCTCTGCACTATCGAC
>NC_033795.1:69782615-69796909 GCF_001876935.1 Asparagus officinalis | reverse complement strand
TGGCTACAGTACAAATCCAGTAAAAATGGGACAACATGAAGACTGTTTGTGATGCCTCAAATTATAGTTCAATGTAGAGTGGTGACTAAGAGTTGAGACTTGAGAGAGTTTATAAGGTAAGTCATGAAATTCAAGTATAAAATCGGCTAGTCGATTTTGACAGTGATTTAAGCTAAACAACACACTATACTCGTTGGGTTCCATGGTTTACAAGGCCCGAATGAGCTCGCACGTCCAAGGCGTGATAGAATTGCATAGAGGCAGCCATGTAAGATTTTTTTTAATGCCACATCATCTTGCAATTTAACGAAACAAACAAGAAAATGCTTAAAAGTTACTGTAGCCTAATTTTTTTTTTTTTAAGCATCTTTCAAGCAAAAGAGGCCAACCGAACAGGCCCCAGAAATATTAGGTCGATAGAGTCTGATGTTAACTCTTGTTTGTCTCTTTTCTCTCGTGTCCTTCCCACAGAACTGGCAATCGGAACTGGACTCTAGTACAAAGGCAAGGAAATATGGACATAAATTCTGTGATAAAAACATCTCATAAAACCCATCAAAACTGCTACCGGGTAATCCTAAAAGAAAGAACTAAACTTAAAAACAATCGCCACAACAAAGAAATCACACGCTCAACTCCTGCAGATCGAAATCGAGAGCTCAGTACTGGCACAATCCCCCCTCTCGTCACCGAACAAGCTAAGTTGAACCTTCGGACTTCTCTTTGCCTCTTTGCTCCTGAGATCAGCTCCAAACACGAAGCAATGCTCCTCCCCCTCCTCTTTCACCTCCTCTTCAGCTGGCCGTGAAGACAAAGCCAAAGGCCGCGGCGTAAAGCTTGAACAGGAACTGCAAGCCGAGCTGCTTGTAAACAGAGGCATTGCAGGATTCTTAGTGAAGCACTTCTTGCCTCTGTGCTTGTGCCTCTCGCAGTACTTGGAGTCACCGGAGGCCTCCCTCGAGCACCTCCACTTCTTGCCGTCTGTTCTCTTGCACCTCCACGGTTCCGGGTCTTCCTCTACCCTCCTCCCATAACTCACTACACGAGAAATAAAATAAAAAAAATATTGTTTGAGACCGTACGTACGTGATGTATATATATGTACATTTTTAATTATGCACATCTATGTAACCTTTTTTCAGACTTGGAGGTGATGAGACCTTACTGGAATGGTGAAGAGAAATGGGTTGGAGGGAGAAGTTTCGACGAAACGGAAGAATGAGATGTGAAGGGATGGGAATGCCCGAGGCCATGTAGTTGAAGATGAGAGCTTGGAGCTCAAGCTCCTGCCGCTGTGATGTTGTGAATGGCTGCCTGATTCTGCTGAAATCCATTA
The DNA here is from genome assembly GCF_001876935.1 of Asparagus officinalis. NCBI lineage: Eukaryota > Viridiplantae > Streptophyta > Magnoliopsida > Asparagales > Asparagaceae > Asparagus > Asparagus officinalis. Next base: position 69,795,573 of record NC_033795.1, on the reverse strand, counting down.
TCATCACAAGATTGACGAGAGAGAGAGAGAAAGGAGAGAGACGAGAGGGAGAAGGGGGCGATGGGTTATGTCATATAATGAGGTGGGGGGTTTATTTGTCTTGAAGCGGCATAGGAAGCGTCATTCAGTCAAAAGGGTGCGGATCTTCTGAGGGGGTGTTTTGAATGGAAAGATGCAGTGTAAATACACTGAAAGATGCACTGTTCCCTCTTATTCAGATGCTGCCCACCCAGTCAAAATCTCTATGGCCATGTTTAGTATATGTAACATGTAACGGTGGTTATTTGACAAACTATTATTAGTTAGGTGTCCTAAAAGTAAAGGTTTATTTTCACTTTGGTTCCCCAAAGTTTACCTCTATTCTCAAGTTGATAGTCCAAAGTATTAAAAAAAAAAAACATTGGTAACCTATAGTTTCAGTTACATTTTATTTTGATACCATGTCCCACATTTGATTAGACTTTCTGTTAAATTTACGTCATTTAGGGATTGTTTGGTTCACTAGGAAACTAAAGAAAGCGCAATGGAAACCTTCTAACACACCACCTTGAAAAACTTTTAGCCAAAAGATTCTTTATCTTGTGTTTGATAGATCCATTTCATCTGGGAATATATTTCCAACTGAATTGAAACAACAGCAAGCATCAATTTTTTCCCTTGAAAATCCAATTCTTGGATATTTGCTCGAAAATGAGCTGGAAAGCTAATTTTTATTATTAAGACATTGAGACACTAAAAACGAGGGCCGGATAGTGACCTGAAAAGAAATGCTCGCTTGTTTTTAAAAAATCTTTAGTTTCTTGTTTTGTTGTGTTTCATCCAGAGTTGTGTGTTTCATCCAAATTAAGGATTCAAGTGGAACATGTTTCCACCCTTGATTTTCACATTGGAGGGAAAATTATGTAGGAAGCGTTTTTTTTCCATGTCAAAAATTGTGATTAATATTGCCATATATAGATGTTTCATGATAAAATCTTAATATTGTTAAAAAAGAGGTTTTCGGTTAACCAGGAAATTAAAGGAGGGTTTTACGATACTCCGAAAGTCGTGGGAGGCGTTTTCAGAATTAATCATTTTTTGTGGGTTTCGCTTTTAAAAGATAATTAAATCTGTAGACGAAGGAAGAGCGCTAAACACAAGTCTAATTTTTCTTTATTAAGTGGTGTGATGTTGTCAGAAAATGCAGTTGATGTCTGCTTTTATCATATTATGGGCAAGAACAGAAGTAACAGGCAAGTATGCAGGTTTGTCAGAGGCTCAGAGCTCTCTCTCTCTCTCCCTCTCTCTGTTCTCTGATGCTTTTGTCTTCTTGACCTTTCTCTTTGCAGTCTTCTTGACCTTTCTCTTTGCAGACACCTACAGGCTAAAAAGGACTGATTACTCCATAAACCAATGGTGTGTTTGGGAGTTTACTTAGGGAAGGGAAGGAAGGGGAAGGAAGGGGAATTTTTCCCCTTCCTTCCCTTTCCCTCCATTACACCCCAATTTGGGGTGTAAGAATTTGGGCCAAATTTCCCCTCCATTCTCCTCCTCTACCCTCCAAAATAAAACTCCCAAACAAGATTAAAATAAAATTTCCCTTCCCTTCCCCCTCTCTACCCTCCATCCAAACAGGCCACAAGAGTAAAGCTGTCAGAAGAAACAAGAGAGAGAAAAGAGAAAGCGGTCCTCTTATTAACGGGTTTTCTATTTTTTTTCCCCCTCACCTGAAACCGATAGCTCTTATTCGTATTTATCTACATTTTCCTATGATGGGCTTTTATCAGAGATGACGAGCGTTTGATTGGAAAAGCGGGGTTTTATGGTTCACCGAGTTTAGCGAAGAAAATATGTGCTCTTTTTGAAAAGACTGTATCTCGCAGAGATCATCAGTTAATGGAGCGTTTAATGACCTATTTCGTCAAACTCATACAGTTCTCAGTCAAAATTTCGTTTGTGTAGTCAGTCCTGCCATTAATTAGAAGGTAAAACTTTGGTTTTGACCCTCTGTGTTGATTGTGAACTGGGAAAGCCCGTTTGACTGAGATCAGCTGAACTCTTTGATAAAGCCCTTGGACCCAAAAGACCCATGTGATTCGCCCTTTATACTTAAAAAAAAAGTCCAAAGAGATAATTCCGGATTTTGAGTTGATGCTTTTTGGATGGCAGAGATGGATTGACAAATTTAGGGGGAAATTACAGAAAATCCTTCGTGAACCAAACAAAATTCGGGTCGGTTTGGGAGGTGAGGTTTGGATTTGAAGGGGGGGATTTAAAATCAATGGATTTTGTTATCGAGATGTCTTTTGTGTTACTGTAATTGCGTATGTATAAGGGCATATTTGTAATATTGTTCAGGTGATTAATATAAATACCACAACCTAACCCTAATTAGGGTTGAGGAGCTTAACTATCTCCAATTCGTCTACCACCCAGCTCGTCTGCTGTCGAGTCCGCAAATTAATCTATCTTCATCTCCCAACTTACCGCCGTCGTTCTCCTCCTTCAAGCACCATGACATCATCATGATCATCATCAAGTTCTCTTTCTTCAACTCTCACAACATCGTCCTCCCCATCTTCCTTTGCTAGAAATCCCTTCTCTCTTCATATCAAGGACTTGCTTCATGTTGAGTTGGACTCTTCTAACTATTTATAGTGGAAGCATCTACTACTAGGGTTGTGCATTGTTCGGTCCAGACCGAAAAAACCGACTGAATTGACCAAAAATTTAACGGTTCGGGTCGGTTTTGTTTGTAGGTCGGTTTGCATCGGGTTGAAAACTTTTCAACCCGAACCACCCGAACCGACCGCATCACTAATAACACTATAATTTTTAACACATACTCATTAGAAACCATACTCGACCCGTTCACTAAAATCCCTCAAATCTCAATACACAAACCCTAATTTGAGTTATATGAACCTATTTTGAAGTAATTCCTTACTCCTTAGAGAGGCTTGTGGCGAGGATGTTTCTCTTTTCTACATATCTTTAAGGATAATTATGCCTTCTTAATTATTGTTGCTTGTCTTGAACTCTTGGGTCTTTGTATATTAAAATAGCTTCTTTCCTTCATATAGCTTATAGATTTAGTTGTTTTGTTTTAAGTTGCAGCTGATTGTTGCTACCCCTGTGATGTTTCCCCTTCTTTATCGTTTTATCTTGATTAGATTAGTGTTTTTTTTTTCAAAATCCTTGCATATTAGTACCTATATAAGTTGTGAATAAAGCAAAAGAAAAGGTTGTATAATAGACATGAATACATTTGTCTACAACATTTGAATACATCTTGATTAGAACCGAACAAACCGAACCGAACCGCACCGAAACGACTTGCAACAGTTCGGTTCGATTTTGAATAATGGATGGTTCGGTTCGGTTGTTCAAATTTTGATAAAAACCGAACCGACCGACCGTTTACATAGCCCTATCTACTACTACCGGTTTTTGAAATATATGACCTTGCTGGCCACATCAATGGCAAAACCCCACCTCCTCCAGCTACTAGTGAAGTATTAGGTGATTCCCACAAGATCGAAATCACAAATCCCGCATACAAGTCTTGCCTTGAATGAGAGATATGCGTATTCTCTGTTGGATTAATGCAACAATTAAGAGCAATGTGTTCATAATGCAAAAGAAGCTTGGGATTTTCTTTCATAACACTTTGTTGATGGATCGGCTGCTTGGGAATGATATTTTTGCAATCAACTTCAGAATTTAGAGAAAGGCTCACTATCAGCAGATGATTATATGCAGAAAATCAAACAATTGGCCGATTCTCTTGCTGCCATTGGTCGACTTGTTAGTCAATCTGAGTTGCGATCATGTGTATTCAAAGGTTTGCCTTCCACCTATGCTACATTTATTGGTATTGCATCAGAAAAGGTCCCTAAACCTACATTCCAAGAACTTTGGACAATGCTATTGAATCATGAATCACTCAAAGAGCATACACATGGTATTGCCGATTGCAAATCTACTACTTTGGACAATGCTACTCGTCCCCTCACTCATGCTTTCTCAACTCAACATCCGCGTACCAGTCGAGGGGCATATGGTCATAGAGGAGGTCGATCAAATCATGGGCGAGGTCATTTGAATAATAATTGGCAAAATAGGTATCCTCGTTGGTCATCACAATCAAATAATGTGTGGACATGTCCTACACTGTTGGGGATTCGAAACAATCAATCGAACCCTTGCCCTTCCAGACATTGTGTTGAAAGTAAGAAAGTAAGAATAATACCACAAATAAAGATCTAACCTTGCAAAAATAGTAAAGGAGACGAACACACAGATTTAACGAGACCTTGCAAAAATAGTAAAGGAGACGAACACACAGATTTAACGAGGTTCGGCAACGTGCCTACGTCCTCAGGAGCCACACCACACGAACACACAGATTTAACGAGGTTCGGCAACGTGCCTACGTCCTCAGGAGCCACACCACACAATCTCTTTTATTAATTGAAGAAGAATACAAGCTCTCAAACTAGGATTTTATCTCTCTGAGATTCTCTCTCTTTTTTGCAATCAAAAAGCTCTCTTTTTCGTGTCTTACAAACCCTAAAAACATTTGGGTATTTATAACAAACCCCAGCTAAACAGGATTCCTAAACAGGATAGGAAACAGGGAAACAGCGTCGCGGTCGACCGTCGTACCAAGGTCGGTCGACCGGCCAGAGAGAAAAATTATTACACATTTGCGGTCGACCGCAGCGGCAACGCCGGTCGACCGACCAGAGCAAAAAATCCTTCTTAGTCTCCTGCAGTGCACGCGGTCGACCGGATCTGCCACTGCGGTCGACCGCACGGTCTTCTGACTGTTTTCTTCGTCTTTTCGATTGCAGCTTTGGGTCTACACATTTAGACTAACAATCTTCCACTTGGAAACTAAAGCGCCATCAACGAGGTCACCCGAACTCTCCCCTTCTTCGCATGTATCTTTTCCCTGAAAAAAAATTCTTTCTTCAATCAACATCCCGGCAATCGCGCCGATCCTCGTAGTGTGGCTCCGCCTTCGTCTTCTGCTCGTGAAGGCCAACTGAAGTTGCGCACAAATCTAGTTTCTCAATGGTGACTACCTTTGTCAACATGTCCGTCGGATTTTGACTCCCCAAAATTTTCATTAAGTGTAACTTTTCGTCCTCAATCAGCGAGCGTATGAAATGGTATCGTACGTTGATATGCTTCGTTCTGGCATGATATACTAGATTCTTGGCAAGATGTATAGCGCTTTGGCTATCACAATAAAGTACTCATCTCCCTTGCTTTAGATCCAACTCTTCCAAGCACCCGTTCAACCAGATCATCTCCTTGCTTGCTTCAGTCACCGCGACATACTCAACCTCGGTTGTAGACAAAGTCACAATCTTCTGCAAACGTGAGACCCAGCTCACTGCTGTCGACGCTAAGGTATAAACATACCCCGTGGTGCTTCGTCTCGTATCATGATCACCGGCAAAGTCCGCATCCACGTATCCCTACAGCACCAACTCCTTCCTCCTAAAACATAGTGGTTTGTTTGTTGTCCCCCTCAAGTACCGCATTATCCATTTCACGGTCTCCCAATGCTGCTTCCCTGAATTGCTTACAAATCTGCTCACAACTCCCACTGCATGGGCGATGTCCGGCCTCGTGCAAACCATCGCGTACATGAGACTCCCAATGGCCGAAGAATATGGCACCCTGCTCATATGCTCTCTATCTGCATCTGTCTTAGGCGATTGCTCCTCAGATAGCTTGAACTGACTTCCAAGGGGTGTGCTAACAACTTTAGCATTCTGCATGTTGAACCTCTGAAGTACCTTCTCAATGTATTCAGCTTGGCTCAATCTCAATGTCCCTTCAGCTTCATCCATATTGATTCGCATCCCTAGAATCTGCTTCGCTACGTCCAGATCCTTCATTGCAAATTCCTTTGCTAGCTGTTTCTTCAAACTGTTTATCTCTTCCAAACATGGTCCTGCTACCAACATGTCATCAACATATAATAACAAAATAATGAAGCTGGACTCGAACCTTTTGAAATAACAGTAATGATCCGAATTACATCTTTGTAGCCATTGTTCTGCATGAAGTTATCAAACTTCTTATACCACTGTCTCGGAGCCTGTTTCAAACCATATAAGCTCTTCTTGAGCTTGCACACCATCTCTTCCTTTCCTTCTTCAATGAAGCCAACATGCTGCTTCATGTAGATTTTTTCATCCAAGTTACCATGAAGAAAGGCAGTCTTCACATCCAACTGCTCAAGAAAGAGATCTTCTGTAGCCACCAAGCTCAACACCACTCTGATGGTAGTGAGCTTCACAACAGGCAAAAATATCTCCGTGTAGTCCACTCCTTCCCGCTGTTGAAACCCCTTCACGACTAGTGTGGCCTTATACCTCTTGCTTCCATCACTCTCCTGTTTGACCCGGTAGACCCATTTATTGTGCAAGGCTTTCTTCTGCGCAGGTAGCTGGGCTAACTCCCATGTCTCATTAGTGAGTAGAGAATCCATCTCCTCCTGCATCGCATGCTCCCACTGCTGAGATTCACTCACTTGCACTGCCTCTTCATAACACTCCGGCTCTCCGCTATCTGTTAAGAGTAGATAATCAAGTGACGAGAGGTATTTAGGATTTGGTTTGGGTACCCTAGATGACCTCATAAGCTCTACGCCCTGGGTAGTAGCTTCTGTACCTGTAGTCTCCTCCGTTCTACGATCAGAACTGACATTGTCGCCCCCATCTGGAAGTTCCTCCAAATCCATGTATTCGGATCCACCTGTATCCGTAGTGCTGTTCCTACTGCTTTGGCTATCCTTGGCATTGTCCCTGTCCTTGTACATTACCTCCTCATTGAATATCACGTCCCGGCTCTTGATGATCTTCCTGTTCTTCTCATCCCAGAGACGATACCCGAACTCATCAACACCATATCCAATGAATGTACACTTCTGTGACTTAGCTCCTAGCTTGTCCCTGACATGGTCACTGATATGAACATATGCCACACAGCCAAATACTCGCAAGTGTGAGAGATTTATCTTCTTGCCACTCCAAACCTCCTCTGGAATCCCAAAATCTAATGGAACTGATGGCCCATGATTAATCAGGTAGGCTGTCGTATGCACCGCATCCGCCCAAAATGTCTTAGGCAGACCTGCATGTAATCGCATGCTCCGCGCACGCTCAGTTAAGGTCCTGTTCATTCTCTCCGTAATGTTGTTCTGTTGCGGTATCCCTAGAGTGGTTCTCTCTAAACGAATCCCATTCGTAGCACAGAACCTCTTGAACTCCTCCAGCTCGTATTCTCCACCATTATCTGATCTCAAGCACTTCACCTTCAGATCTGTCTCATTCTCGACCATGACCTTCCACTTCTTGAAGATTTTGAACACCTCTGACTTGTGCTTCATGAAGTAAACCCACACCTTCCTCGAGTGATCGTCGATAAAGGTGACATAGTATCTCGAACCGCCAAAAGAAGACACACTGGCTGGGGCCCATACATCTGTATGAATCAACTCTAGCTTTTGAGCCTTAGGTGGCCTTCCACCCTTCTGGAAACTAACCCGCTTCTGCTTCCCAAAGATGCAGTCTTCACAAACCCCGACTTCCACGGTGTCGATCCCGGTTAGCTTTCATTGTGAATGTAGGATTTTCATCCCCTTCTCGCTCATGTGTCCCAGCCTATTGTGCCACAGATCTGTACTCTCCTTGCCAGCTGCAATTGCGAGGGTGTCACTCGCATGTGAAGTGAGGTAGAGATTTCTCGTTTTATTACCACGGGCAACAACCATCGTACCGTTGGAGATTTTCCATGAATCCCCGGTAAATGTCGAAACGTAGCCTTCTGCTCCAAGCTGTCCCACCGAAACAAGATTCCTCTTCAGCTTCGGCACATGTCTCACGTTCTTCAAGTTCCACTTAGAGCCCTTTATCTGTATCTGAACGTCGCCCTTTCCAACAATATTGCAAGGTTCATTGTCCCCCAAGTATACTTTACCAAAGTCCCCTGCTACATAGTTCTGAAGTAGTTTCCTATTAGCAGTGGCGTGGAAAGAAGCTCCTGAGTCGATGACCTAAGAATCAGAATCGCTATCCATAGCAAGGATCAAGACATCCTGCACGATATGAGCCTCCTGCTCACCCGCATCCTTTTTTGGTGCTTTACAGACCGAAGACATATGGCCCTCCTGGCCGCAATTCCAACACTTCCCTTTGATGGTTCTAACCTTTGAGTTTGACCTCTTCTTTACTGATTTCGACCGATCCCTGCTCTGGTTCCCTTTCTTCTGGCTTCTGCCTCTCTGCTCGAAACGTAGGGCTGAACCTAAACCTTCTGATTCGGACGGTTTCTTTCTAATCTTCTCGGATAGAATCATGCTCACAACCTCACTCAGCTTTAACTTCTCTTTCCCCGCCGAATTGCTGATTGCTGTCACACAACCCGCCCAACTATCCGGCAATTGCGATAGTAGTAGAAGGGCCTGCACTTCGTCATCGAACATGATGTCCACGGAGATAAGTTGATCAACAATTATGTTGAACTCGCTGAGGTGCATCGTGAAGGACCGTCCTTCAACTATCTTGAGGTTGAAGAGAGTTTTGACTAGATGCACATTGTTTGCTGCCGACGGTTGCTCGTACATCTTCGCAAGCGCTTCCATAAGCCCCACCGTCATCTTCTCCTTCAGAATATTGTGGGCTACTGATTTGGCGAGCAACAACCGGATTTGCCCTAGAGCCTTCCTATCCAGTACTTCCCAATCACCATCTGACTCCTCTTTCTTCTGCCCCTTTTCCTTGCCCATCAGCGGGCGATACAAGTCCTTCTGGTACAGATAGTCCTCCATCTGCGACTTCCAGTAGGCGAAGTCTGAACCGTCAAACTTCTCGATCTTTGATTTGTTTTCCTCTGCCATGGCTTTCACACAAATTGCTGAACAAAGCTCTGATACCAGTTGTTGGGGATTCGAAACAATCAATCAAACCCTTGCCCTTCCGGACCTTGTGTTGAAAGTAGGAAAGTAGGAACGATTCGCGGTCGACCGCCGTGCCAAGGCCGGTCGACCGGCCAGAGAAAAATCTGTTTACAGGGTCCTGTGCACATTTGCGGTCGACCGCAGCGGCCACGCCGGTCGACCGACCAGAGCGAAAAATCCTTCTCAGTCTCCTGCAGTGCACGCGGTCGACCGGATCTGCCACTGCGGTCGACCGCACAGTCTTCTGACTGTTTTCTTTGTCTTTTCGATTGCAGCTTCGGGTCTACACATTTAGACTAACATACACACACTAGTAGAAAATAGGGCAGTGGCGACGGGGAAATCCGTCACCAATGCCCCAAAATCCATTACCAATACATATTGGTGACGGAAATGGATCCGTCGCCAATAAATCCATCGCCAATAAGTATTGGCGACGGGGTTCCCCGTCACCAATACTTATTTGCGACGGACGACTATTGGCGACATAGGTATTTACCCGTCGCTAATGTTTTAAACATTGGTGACGGATCTACCCGTCGCCGATGTGCATTGGCGACGGGGAAATCCGTCGCTAATGTATATATTTACGCAATTTTTTTTTTACTTTTCTAGTAACCTCCCATACGAGAATACACATATAACCTGTATTGACATCAATCGAATGATGATATTTAACAATATATCATAAAATCAACCATGATATACATTCACATTCCAAATGAATACTCATCCAATTTCATCCGTCAATCCACAATATCGAACAATACTCATCATATAATCACAATCACAATACATCTCGCATGCTCAAATAATATTCATTCACTACGCAATAAAATCATAAATATATTACATATAGGTAAAATTCAAAAGTCATAATATGTCTTAACACAAGTCTCACTCACTCCTCGTCATCGTTGTTGTCGGTATCCCTATTATCAGCGTCATCTGCATTAGAACGTTGTATCGTTCTGCTGCTCCCTACGGGAGTACCTCCTCTAACCTGAAAAGATTATCACTCCACATAAGATATATATATACCTGCTGCTCCCTACGGGAGTACCTCCTCTAACCTGAAAAGATTATCACTCCACATAAGATATATATATACCAAAAATATCATAATAAATACATATATGCTCCACATAAGATATATATATACCAAAAATATCATAATAAATACATATATGTCACATCATATATACCTCTGTACCACCATGAACTTCATGCTCGTCAAACGACAACTTAAAGATAGCTAAGTATATCGACTCGGGAAGAATCTCCTTCAACGACGGACAATCACTGAGGCTCTGCACAACATCCCATGTACATGATGGATAATTAAAGTTAACTTTTGTTTCTTAATTTTTTATGTGTGATACGGATACCTAGCTTTTAATAGTTTGGAAGCTTGAGCTGAGACAATGTGGGCATTGTTATCATGCTTTTGCTTTGGTGGCTGTGGTAAAGTTATTCGAACATTGATGAATTCTAATTAGAAATACATGTGTGCAAATATGAAATTAAGTTTATACTTACATGCGTATCTGAGACCCACTAACTCCATAATCTTCGGAAGCTGTTAACACCATTAGAAACAGTTCAGAGAAATGTCAACAGACAAACTTAATATAAATTCACTCTAGAAAGTAAAAAAAAAGGCTAAATATCTTTATACAGAGTGAGACAAAGTACTCCATAACAGCATAATGTTGCTAAATAGTGTCCAATATCCAAGTAATGAGATACATTCTCAGATCATAACTCATCAACTTAGGATTGTAGAGAGATTTGTTGTCTCGGAGGAACAAACGCACAAGATCACAAATTCATGCATGCAGTAGACAACCAAGAGTAGAGAGACATGGCATATCAGTCCCAGGACCAGGACGATTATACAGTGCAGTGTTGGTTCATATGTACATATTTAAACAAGTACTAACTGGTGCTACTCCCCCTTAAATGTAGATCACTGAGTTATGAGTAACATTTGCAGAATAGTAAACCATATTACATAAGCATGAATATGTCTACCAAATATGCAGAATAAGTACCCGATCTAACTCTTTTACAAGGATAAATTAAGCCAATTATTATATATCAACAAGATTACACTAGTGCATACAGATACTATGTAAAATTCAATATTCAAAAGATAACTTTAGCTACAGTAATAGCAAGAATAAGAAGCAAAAAGCAAAATCCTTTTGTTCTGTAAAGCTGAATTATACTCTATATCAAAATTATGGGAGTGTCTTAAGGAATTCAGTCAAGTTTCAGGGCTGTAAAGCTGAATTATACTCTATATCAAAATTATGGGAGTGTCTTAAGGAATTCAGTCAAGTTTCAGGGCTTGAACCAAATCCCTCCAAATGCTCTAAAATTATGGGAGTGTCTTAAGGAATTCAGTCAAGTTTCAGGGCTTGAACCAAATCCCTCCAAATGCTCAGTCTTCATGAGTGGGGTTGATGATAATTTGAAGCATCAAATTTGTGCTCTTCTTAACTTCTCTGAAGGTATTTTACCCATGAGGTACCTGGGTATGCCACTAATTTCAAAAAGACTCTCTTGGCTTGATTGCAGTCCTCTCATTAACAAAATTGCTGTTCAAATCCAAAATTGGTGAAGCAAAAAAATCATGTCATATACTGGGAGGTTGCAGTTAATTAAATCAGTTATTTTGGGTATACAAATTTTTTGGACTAGCAATTATATCCTACCAATTAAAGTTCTGGAGAGGATTGACAGTATGTGCTCTGATTTTTTATGGGGACATAAAATCCATTTAGTCTCCTGGAATTCAGTCTGTCAAGACTTCAAACAAGGTGGTCTGGGTCTGTTTTCTGCTAAATATTGGAATTTTTCAACAGTTGCAAAAGTGCTTTGGATGATACATCTTAAAAAGGACATCCTGTGGATTAGATGGATCCATGGTCATTATTTGAGACAAAATGATATATGGCAGGTGCAGGCAAAAGCAAGTGATTCTTGGACATGGAGGCAACTTTTAAAAGTAAGAGATATACTGAAGAATAAAACTGGAAGTGTGGCTAATTTGACAAATGCAATTAACAGCTGCTGCATTAATGGTAAAGTCAGTATCTCTTCTATTTACAGGATTATTTTCCAGCAACATGACTTATTTGAAGGATCTGACACTATTTGGGGGGGTTGGCATTACCCCAAGCATTCTTTCATATTATGGCTTGCATCTCTTTATAGACTTCTCACACAAGACGGGTTGTGTAACATGAGGTTGTTTAGTTCAAGCCAATGTGTGTTTTGTTCAATTCAAACAGAGTCATGCCAGCACATATTTTTTGAGTGCCAATATTCAGCCAATGTATGGAATAAAGTGATGGAATGGATGAAGTTCAATTGGAGATCATGCTCATGGGACCTGATAATGAACTGGTTCAACCGGAGCTTGAGAGGGAAAAGCTATAAAAAGAAATTGAAGAGAATTGCTCTATCTGTGTCAGTGTATATGCTATGGCAAGAGAGGAACTTCAGGATTTTTCAACAACAAAGAGCAACAAGAAGCCCTGACTCACTCTTTCGTGCAATCAAACTCAGTGTATATAAAAAAGTTCTGAATGATAGATTTCCACAACATATATTACAGTTCATTGATAACCTGTCATAGAGTTAGACTGGATTTTTAAAATCAGTCTATTGTTTTGTTTCTTTGATATGTACAAAACTTTCTATACTTGGTGATGAATAAAATTTACATTCATTTACCAAAAAAAAAGAATAAGAAGCAAAAATGAAAAAAAGAAGAATAAATTACCATCTGACCAATTACTGTAGTGACTATCACAGGGGCATCTCTATACCGCAGACCAACTGACTCAGCTACGCCTGAATGCTCAAGGACCTGATATTGTGATGAGAATGGATGCGTATATAAGAAAAGCTTTTGAAGAAATATTTAACTTCACTTGGCGAACTGACCTATAATAGTAAACAAATGAGTTCAAAATTATTCACCGGGGT
>NC_033795.1:69748736-69781615 GCF_001876935.1 Asparagus officinalis | reverse complement strand
GGGGTGGGCGTGGGGGGGTTTTTCCGGGGAAGGGGTTTGGCAACGCAAGAGGCGGCAGAGGGAAGGGAAGGGGTTAGGGTTAGGATTTTATCTTTTTTTTTAACCAACCTAGACGGAATTTCCGTCTAGGTTGCCTTTTTATTTTAAAAAAATAATTTTCCGTCTAGTTTGGCATTCTAGACGGAAAATTACGTCTAGAATGCTTCAAACTAGACGGAACAACCTAGACGGAAATATTTCCGTCTAGTTTGACTCAACCTAGACGGAATTTTTTCCGTCTAGGTTGTTCCGTCTAGTTTGGTCAATTTTCTACTAGTGATATCCTAAGTGTTGATGATCTAGTATCAATTTCAATAACTTAATGGGTAATTTCAAAATAATTTAAGAATTAAGCGATCTAATAGTAATTTTAGTTATTTGAGGGACTGATTTTAAAATAAGAAAGGTGTAAGAGACTACTATCTGAAAATATGCTTTTTCTAATAAATGAAGCAAACTTTGGGTGTGGATGAAAAAGAGACTAATATAGGGACCTAGTAGCAATTCAATCTCATTGATTTGAGGGATCAATTTTAAAATATAAAAGATCTAAGGGGCTAATAGCTAAAAAATTAAATAAATAGGTGGGTTTTAAAATAACTGAGGTTGAATTTTAAGTATAAAGAATAATAATGCTGTGAGGAGATTCAGACCCGCCACTAATACTATAAAAAGTAGTAGTATAACCATCATGTCATATTATCTTTAAAACCGCCAATCGAAAGTTTTTATTTTATATTAATTGCCACTGTTTATTTCCACATTACCTACAGTACTAACCTCAATTGCTTTAGTATATGGATAAATAAATGGCGGCTGGCAAAAAGATCCAAACCCACCTCCTTGTTTTATCGAATTTCAAATTCGTGTTTGAAAGCTTCATGCGTCCAATGCCAACCTGTTTCTTAACAAAATAAATTCAAAGTTTTTTTATCATATTAGACCTTAGATTCTTTTTTCCCCTCATATCTGTCTTTAGATCCAATTCTATTTTTTACATTAGTATCACTAAATCTTTAATAATTTAAAAAAACCACTCAAATCATTGAATTTGCTATTAGGTCTTTTAATTCTTACCTCTTGCTACTACTGCTCTTGCTGGAAGATATTAAGGCTCTGTTTGGCAAAACTAGCTGAAAGCTGCGAGATTATAGCTGAAAGCTGTCAAGCTAGCTGAAAGCTGTCAAATTGTAGCTGAAAGCTGTGTAGCTAGCTGATTGACTAGAGCTGTTTGGTAAAAGAAGCTGTACAACTAGCTTAAATTTGTTAAATGACTAAAAGGGTCATGCAATATTATTGATATAAAATTAGAATTATTAGGGGCAAAAACGGAAGAAGAAAAATTGACAGCTCCTTCCCAAAGACAAACGCTACTTGAGATAGCTTTTCAAAAGCTACTTGCAAAAGACACAATCTCCAAAATAATCTTATCCTATTTTTGGTCACCAAACAGCTCTACTAACTTATTGATCAAGTCAATAAGACACAAGCTCTTAGATAAGACAATTTTTTTGGTTGCCAAACAGTGCCTAATTTGAAACAATTTATAAAACTTGGAGAGCTCATAGCAATGTCAATGATTTAGGTGACTAGTTTAAATTTTGACAATTGAGGGGCCTAGGAGCAATTTCATACATTTGAGATTTTAATTTCAAAATATTAAAGATTTAACAGACTCGTGTGGAAAGTTCGCATTTTCATATTAGGCCTTCAAATATTCATATTTGAATTTTACACCCCTAAGTAAGGTAAAAACAAATTACTGGATTTGTGTATTAGTAGGGTGTTATTTAAACAATTAATGAATCTGGTGGGTATGAAACTATGAAGTGTAAAGTATGGGTTGTTATTTTAAACAATTAATGAATCTGGTGGGTACGAAACTATGAAGTGTAAAGTATGGGTTGTTATTTACGAAATAGTTTAACTTTTCAAATGGGTCCTCCCAGGTCCAACGCAATAACAGACGATTTGAATCCAACCCCATTAGAATTTGTCTACCCAACCCGATAAACAAACCCTTTAACTTAAACCTTATTTGATCCGGACACCTAATACAATTACCTACCCGAACCAACCCTTTAACTTTCAAAACACCCCAATGTTTCCTGATACGAAATTTGCAAATGTTTCCTAAAACAGGATAATCCGAGTCCTAATCAAATAGGGATTTGTTAATGATGCTTACCAAATATGACTCCAGTTATTTCAAGTCCATGTTGCATTAGGACAGAATCTTATATATATATTTGCAAATAAATGCCCTGTTGACACAAAATACACACAAAAAGCTGGAGAGCAGAGAAAGAAAAAGAGAAAAAAAATGAAGAGGGAGTTTGAGATGATGAACAATAGACGCTGCAATGAGAGTTCTGATGCTCTTCTTGGTGAGATGATAAAGGAAGAGAGCCACATTGATGCGAAGACTCCGCAAATCAAGAACCTGCTCGAGAACCGAAATGAAAATGTTAGTATTTTTCGATTGTTTTCTTTGAAATTTGTTTGTTGCTTGAATCATTCTAGTCAGAAAATGGGGTTTTAAGGGATTGTAGAGTTGTTCGACTTGTTTGTCTTTCTGATAGGTTTCGTCATTAGGATTATATTTAAGCAAGAGTTTTGTCCTCCTTCGATAAAAAAGAGTTTTTTATTTTTGCATTGCCGTTTTTGCTTTTATTCAATTTTGTTTATTTTTCAGGTTCGGCTGATGAATTGTGTAGTCCATGTTAGTTTCATGTGTTTTATTTAAGGTATCAAACCCCGAAGAGCATTAGAGTTGTCTAAATTTGGAAATTTCTGATCCCTAGTTTTCGTATTGGTTGAGTTTCAGTAGTAGTCATGATTGTAAATAATGAATTCAGTTACACTGATATTTTTGTTTCCAGTGCTTATTTTTGAGCCATTGTTGATTTGTTCCACTTGCTGTTTTTCTGGGTTAGTTTATGATGGATCCTATTTGCTACTTGCAGGCTTCGAAACGTCTATTTGACTTGCTAAGGTTGCTGAAGTCGATGGATCTCCCCGCATAAGCCAAAAATGTATGTATTCAGATCTCTTTCTAAACTTCGATTCCTGATTATTCATCAAAAGGCATCAGTTTTTTCTTTTCTGAATTTAATGCAATGATTATGCTTTGTTTTTCTACTTAGATTACTGTTATTGATTTAACGTAGGCTACGAATGCTGCGAGCCTTATTACCTGTATGAAAAGAAGCAACGCTAAAGAGATAAGGAACCTCGCCGAGTTTCTTTCCAAGTAAGTTTCTATGCAGTATGATATATTCACTATTTTTGTATATACGTTTTGGAATGTCGGCGGTTCCACTATTTAACTTTTTTCATATCAGTTTGTTCTTTGGTAGATTGACTCCGGCTCCTGTGAACTTATTATTAATTGCACTATATAAATCCCTATAATTATATTGAGACAAGAGATTTCAAGTTCTCTTCTCTATGCAATCAGCTGAATATAAACTTCTAAGTTGTATTATGCTCAGTAATAGTTGAGTTGAACTTAGCTTCTTAAATTAAACATAGGATTCAAGAATATACTAATCAAAGTAGACTAGTGTGTGATCAAGCAATCTAAGAATTGCAACTTGTTTGAAATGTCAGAGAGAGTGCTTGTACATTTATACTTTCATAAATATGTTTTTCTTTCTATATATAGACTTTATGGAACTAACTTTTGATGTGCATCAACCTTGTACTAGATTTCCTGATCTTTTTATTGGTTTCAATCTTTGGCTATAGGAGCTTGAAAGTTCTTTCGAATGAGTGGATGAATGGTACTGAAGATTTGACTGGTAAGGTTTTATCTTCTTCTTTTTTTCCTGTGATTTTTTTTTAGTTTCATGTAATTTAATCAGTGGTCACAATTTGCAGAAACCACTGGAGTCTTTGTTGTTCAATGTCCCGCAAAAGAGGAAGACCTTTCTTTTCTATGTGGGATTCCTTTTCCTCCACCAGAGGCTATACAAACTGTCTCAATGGATTACTCGAAAGGTACTAATTCTACTCTAAATATTACCTAAAAATTCTCATTTATATTGATGTTTTGTAGTGGACTAATTTAATCTCCATGTACCATTCAATTCTCAGATAGAAGAAAATATCGTTGAGAAGAAAGATGTCAGTGAGATGAGGAGAGAGGAAAATATCACAGAGGAGAAAGATGACACTGACATGAAGCAAAAAACCAAAACTTGGTGCCTTAAAGTATGAAGACAAACTGGAGGTTTCAAAGAGGAAGCTAAGAGAAGGATACAAGGATGCAGAAGAAGGTATGTTTCTTAACACTATTTATTTGATTGTACTCTATTTTTTGGTACATATTAGAAACTAACTGGCTGGCTCTATAATTTCATAATGCAGCAAAGCAAAACAGAAAGATTATGGTCGTTGACATGAATAACCTACAACCAGTACAAAGCCAGAGCAAAAAGAAGACTAAAAGTAAAGCGTGGACGCCGCATTAACAAGTTCATCAAACTGAGGCCTAAAATTGATCACCGCTCTTTGATTTGGTAAATAAGTTGAGTTGTTTTATTCATTCCCATACAATGAAAAAGAAAAGAAAAAACACCCCAGGGTTTTGCTTTTAATGTGTTGTGTACATGGTTAGTGTCTTGAATTGAATTTTAACAAGAGCTTATGTAAATATTTTGACTCTATAATGATTCTACTAATGTAATGTCTCAGTTGTCTCAGTTTACTTCTGAGTTCAATTTTTTATTTTCTGTAGTGTGATAGACTTATTTTCAAAAGGACCCATTACAATTAAACTTGAATAATGTATGCTGAGTCTCAGCATGTTTGTTGCTCAAGCTCTCTCTGCAATGCATTTTTATACTGTCAGACTGTCAGTTTCACCTGAAGCTAATAAAAAGAACAGTGTTGAGTAGATGAGAAGTTCGTGGATTCTTACTTCACACTTTTCTACAGTAATCTACACACTTAGATGTTTCTATTTTCTAAACTGTTAGCATTTGTAATACATGATTGCTACAAAGTATCAGTCCCGTGTCAGAAAGCTGATACGTGTAGTTTAGTGCCAGATTCATGCATTACATATACCCGTCCAATTTCTAGTATAAATGTATTTCCATCACTGTCAGAGCATACAAAAAAGTACTCTGACATATGTGATATACTTCTTTCTTTTGTAGCCGAGAAACACTTCTTCCTACTTTTGTATGCTTGATGAGCCTTGAGTTGAATGTTCATAACCTTGAATAGTATTTTAAAAGAATTTACAGGAAAAAAGGGTATTTGAGAGGAACTTCTTTATTGAACCAAATTTTACATTGTTTTCATTTGCCTACTGTGCCATGGGACAATTTTGATTATTCATTATCACATGTCGTGGACAGCCCTCCATGCATAATTATAGATTACTATTATCTAAATTATGCGATCATGACTTGTGAGATCCAAAGCTGGAAAGTCACTTCCAATATCAAAATGTAGCACATAATTTTTTCTCAACGAGCACATTCGTTCTCTACATAATTAGTAAGACCATGAAATTATCTTATAAAATGTGGATAAAATAGCGATCAACACCGGTTGTGTAACGCCCTACCCCGGAATCCCGGAGTCGGTACGCTATTAGATCTGATGGACTGGCCTCACAAACCACCACATGTCTTTTCAGCACGTTTTGTCCTCACTCACGCGCTCCCTGGAAAACTTCCCAGGGGGTCACCCATCCTAGTAATTCTAGAGGTGGCTCCTACGACCTCAAGAGGTGGCTCCCATCCTCTTTCCAATCAAATCTATCAAATCTAATCACATCACCCTCTCAAGGGTTGGGGTATTACAATCTCCCCCACTTAAACTCACAACGTCCTCGTTGTGCCAAATCATATCATCCAAGACCGTACCATCCGTGTGAGATTCTAGAGGTGGCTCCTACGGCCTCAAGAGGTGGCTCATGCCCTTTCGACGTAGCACTTTGCGCCGCATAGCACTTAGCTCTCACAAGTCCGGTTGGCTTTGCTCTGATACCATTTGTAACGCCCTACCCCGGAATCCCGGAGTCGGTACGCTATTAGATCTGATGGACTGGCCTCACAAACCACCACATGTCTTTTCAGCACGTTTTGTCCTCACTCACGCGCTCCCTGGAAAACTTCCCAGGGGGTCACCCATCCTAGTACTACTCTCGCCCAAGCACGCTTAACTTTGGAGTTTCTAAGAGTTGGGTTCCCGAAAAGAAGATGTATCTTGGTGGTATGAGTATTCCAATCAAATCTATCAATTCTAATCACATCACCCTCTCAAGGGTTGGGGTATTACAGGTTGGATTTTATCTCGGCTGACAACAAATGTCATGAACACTATTAGTAGCTCCATGAGCAGCACATGCTGCACTTTCAACAAGAAAAGAATTCCTATCGGGAGTATCTGCATGTACGTAGAACTCGAGCTTGGCTCCAACATGTCAAAAATCAGCCCATTCAAAAAGCATAAATTAAAGGAAAAAAGCGATTCTCATCAGAATCTGAACAATTCTTGTGAACTAACATATCTCCAAACACTAAGAAGCACAGGATAAGCAAACTAAGAAACAGCAAACCAGATTATACCCCGCGAAAAGAATGAAAAAAATACTTTATTACCAAAAAATGACAGTATAATACAGTTACAATAAGAATTCAAGAGTCACTGAAACATTCCATCAATTCATCCAAATAAGAGGCAGTACCAACGTCAATTTCCAAATCCTCCCATGTCCAATGATCCTGCGATGGTGGTGGAAGAATGTCGATCAATGAGGATGATGCTTCATAAGAATCTAAAGCAGGAGCGCAGACCCATGTTGATGACAAGTATGGAGATGATGACGAGGGCTGAGAAGGTGCTTCAGTGTTAACCGTGGAAGTTTGCTCAGTATCACAGAAGTTGCTGCATCCCTCAACCCATTTCCTCTTTCGAAGTCTGTCCTCTACATATGTCGCTGCTTGTTCACAAATAGAAGTAGCAGCACCAGATTCAGCAGCTGCCTTAAAATGATTTGTCATTGCTTCGTGTTCTTTAAGCAACATCTCTGTCACCTGCCTTCCATCCACTTCTTCCTCTTGTTCGAAAACAGTATGCCGCTTTTCATCCATTGTTGAAATCAACCGATCGAAGGCTTCTGCTTCTTTGCAAGGAAGAAATGCAAGCAATGATGATGACGAGGGCGGTAAGGATGATGAAGCCTCCACCCGCTTCCTCTTTAGAGGCCTTTCTTCTACATGTGTTGCCGCTGATGCTGTTCCTTGTTCTTCTTGTTCAATAATATCCGCAACACCAGAGTTTGCTCCTTCTCTGTCTTGCTTGGTTTTCTTCCTATGAATTCTGCAGATTACCATGCTCTCGAACTTGTTGCTGTTCTCAGCAAGCTTGAGATGAAATTCGTGCATGATCCAGTTAGTATTGCTCCTTTTGCCCCCCTCGGTACTGACAAAAGTCAGCGGCGTCTTATACCCAACGTGTCGAGATCCACAAAAGACATCTTGCTCTTTGCCTTTTCCGTTCCAGAAACCACAACCAGCAGTACGCTTAACATTTTTTGCTGTACCTTTTCTGCTGCTGATTGCGTGCCTCGGAGAGAAGAAATGCATGTCTTTCTTATCGTTTAGGTATCGAAAATCCCCTGCAAACCATGCATCAAGTGTGTCAGAACGAAAACAACAGAAAATTTTGCCGAGACAAACTCAAACTAGCAAGTAACAAGCAAAGTATGCAAGATGATTCTTGAAATAGGAAAACTAAAAGGGAGTTGTGTCAACAAATATTAGAAATATGCAGTTGAGATGAGATACCAATCAGGCTATACTAGCAATGGAAGAAAGAAAACTTCACTGAGACTAAAAAACATCAATTTACTAAAGAAAAACTTTCCAAACACGGTGTCCATTTTAGACCTCGGAGCAGTTCAGAAGACAGAAAAAAAACATCAATTTACCGGTTTGACAAAAGGAATGTGAGGAAACAGGGATGAGTTTTACTCTTCTTATACGACACCAAACAATTAAAATTTACTGAGACTAGATGGCTGTGCTAAAAAAAACTCAAGGTCCTTCTTTTATAGCTAAACACTACGGTGATAATTGCGAGCTTTATGATCAGAGAACTTGGCAAATCTCTATCCTATGTTTCCTAAACCGGAAACACCAATGTGCATGGTTCCATGTATATCAACCAAACAAACTGCAAATCACATTGATTTTTTTTTTTGAATCACATAACTTGAACCAGCATCAGGGCAAATATTACTAGTGACAAGAATCAAATTAAGCATTTCAACGTAAGAGAGCAGAGAAGGATCATCAGAACAAAACACCATGGAACTTGTTGGGTAGTAGAGTAATTGGGAAGGTAATTTGGGGTGTAACTGATATCAAGTAACTAAAAAGCACACAAATTAATTTACAAATGTTGAAGTCCCATTGACGAGTAACTAACAAGCACACCATCACGAAAACAAAAAGAACGGAAATTTGATAGGAGACTCTACTCGAGTTCTTGAACTCTAAAAACTAGAAAGAAATCACAAACAGAGAAATGAAATTACTTACGAGCTGGGAGATTCCAGGGTTCGGTCGAATATACATCGAAATCGCAGATAGCATAACTTGGGATCCCGAGCGCATCTCGTCCTCCGGCGATCTTCTTGGGGAGGAAGAAGGTCAGCAGCAGATCATCGCTAGGGTTAAACTGGAATCCAGGACAAGAAGGCAGCTCCATCATCGATCAATCAATGTTGCAAACCCTTAGCTTTGGAAAGCAAACAAAAAAAGATGGAAGCTTTGAATTTGAAGGAGAAGAGAATTTAGGGCTAGGGCTTCAAATTCGAGCGATCGGCAGCCGGATTGAAAACCCTAGACTTGAGAAATTGGGGATATATAAGGAGAGAGCGGGGAAGGGAGAGTGTTCTAATGGCGGTGATCTGGAGATGCGATGGACGGCTGAGATCATCTGTTCGTTGGAAACTCCCGCCAAAACGAAGCTCAGGCAGCGGAAGATTTACGCGCTAAGTGTTGCCGTTATTGGGTTTAAGTATATATCCGAACTAATGTTTCCTAAAACTCACTAACTTACCAAATATGGCGTCGGAAATATAGAAAAAGAGTTATCAAACTGGTCCCTCACATTGTTGAAATTTCTATTAGATCCCTCAGCTCTTTTTACTTTACTACGATTGGTCTTGGCCGAAGGAATTATTTCGAATTGATTTATAAAATTAAGGGCGACAATATCTATTTCAATTATTTAGGAGACTTATTTCGAGACAATTTTTAGAGAGCTGATAGCAATTTTAATGTATATTTTTTTATTACTCTTTTTAGATAATTGTTTCTTGCGTGAATCATATTCTGATTATGAAATGTGTTCTGAAGGGAATTTAGATTTGTCCAAACTTGTTGTTTGTGTTTTCCTTTGATAGTGGTTTTGTAATTAGGATTATACTTAGCATGAGTTTTTAAGTTGGTAATGATGCCTGATAAAAGGATCCTAACCTAACTCGACTTGTTTTGGTCGGATTTCATATTTGAAAGCTATAAACCTGAATCTTAACAAAATAATTTCAAGGTTTTTTACCCTCATATTAGACAAAACAGTTGAGAGACTAATTTCGAAATATTAAAGACTTAAACTGATTAATATGAAGAGTTCCCATTTTTAAATTATGCCTGCAAAACTTCATATTTGTATTTTGCACCCTTAAGAAATAATTTAACTTTCGAGGGGGTCCACCCGGCTCCGTCGCAGTAACAGGCTAGACGATTTGAATCCGACCCATTAAAATTGTCTACCTGACCCGATAAATAGAACCTTTGCCTTAAACGTTATTGGATCCGGATACCTAATACAATTACCTACCCGAACCAACTCTTAATTTTCAAA
Organism: Asparagus officinalis; assembly: GCF_001876935.1. Lineage (NCBI taxonomy): Eukaryota > Viridiplantae > Streptophyta > Magnoliopsida > Asparagales > Asparagaceae > Asparagus > Asparagus officinalis. The sequence goes on along the minus strand of NC_033795.1, from coordinate 69,771,682 downwards.
TCAGCCCCGTGTTTCCTAATGCAGAATTTGAACGTGTTTCCTAAAACAGGGGTTTGTTAATGATACGATAATTACCAAATATGACTTTAGTTATTTCAAGTCCTTGTTGTATTAGGACAGAATCTTATATATTTATTTGCAAATAAATACCCTGTTGATAGAAAGTTAGCCACAAGAAAACTAGAGCAAAGAAAGAAGATGAGAGCAGATGAAGAGGGAGTTTGAGACGATGAAGATAGAAGTTGTAGCGAGAGTTCTTGTGCCATTATTGAGTTTAATTATGTAGCCGAACTAATGTTTCCTAAAACATAATAACTTACCAAATATGGCAGCAATTATTTCCAGTAGTAAGGAAAAAATTATCTCCATCCCCAACATTTTAAAACGTAAGCCTTCACCCAGTCATTATTTCCAACTATAAGGGAAAATTGTCTTCATCCCCAGCATTTTAAATCCTAAGCATTTACCCCTTGAGTCATTAGTCAAAAGCCGATAACCCCTCGAATTTTGATTTCAACTATTCGCTCCATGTACACATATTAATACATCAGAATACTATCAATTTTGCCTTTTGTTTTGTCAAGTTAGGGAAAATGGGAAACAAAGAAGATAGATGATGTGATATTGTTGATGTTAGATATCAAAACAAGGGGGTTTAGTGTGGATTATGTAAGATTTTAGGTCCCTCATTCTTAATCAAACACTAGTTAATCCTTTGACCAAACACAAGTTTGTTATTGACACTTACCAAATACAATTCAAATCATCTAAAATATTATATCAGTGACACACCATGATCCACTTCTGACTTTATAACATGACATATCCACAACATATGTGATATACTATTCTCTGCAAGCTTTTAGCCGTGAAACACTTCTTCCTACTTTTGTATGCTTGATGAGCCTTGAGTTGAATGTTCATAACCTTGAATAGTATTTTAAAAAATTTTACAGGAAAAAAGGGTATTTGAGATGAACTTCTTTATTGAATCAAATTTTACATTGTTTTCATTTGCCTACTGTGCCATGGGACAATTTTGATTATTCATTATCACTGTTAGACCCTAGAGGGGGGGTGATTAGGGTCTTATGCTAATCTAATCCGATTAAATGCCAATTAAAATATATTAACAAGTTATCCTTGCAAGTATGAAATACAACAATGTATATGAGCTAGGATAAGCAATATGAACAACAAGATATATCCTAACAAAGAGATATAGGCAATGTATGTGCAAGGATATATAAACTCAAGGGTAAACAATCTAAACTAGATATTGGGCAATATAATCAACAAGCAATATACAAAGGCGATATAAGATATGAACATAAAAGGAAGTGCGCCAATGCAATCACAAACAAACAATATGATTACGGAGTTCGGTCCCCACGACCTACGTCTCCGCTCCTCACCTCGAGGAGATCTCCACTATCACAACCGGGTTTTCTACGTTCACCCGAACAACGTTTACACCTCACAATACAATCACTATGCAATCACACCTCACGCACTAAGTGTTGGTCCTAGCCCGTGTCCTCCTCCTCAAGTGCTCGATTATAACCTCTCCCTAGGCACGTCAACCGACGCCACTCCTCTTGGATTCGACCTCGTCTCTCACCACACACTTCTCTTGGTGTACAAGTGTATTACAAGTGAATCCTCACAATTAGGCTCAATACAAAGTGTTTGTTCTCTACAAACCCTAAATTATACTATGAATGTAAATACAATAAGCTCAATGGTTGTGTGTGTACAAAGAGATAAATAAAATCAATTAAACTAAACTCAATATAAATCTAGCTTATGGAAATTATAATCAAAATAATAAATTGCTAGATGAGTTTAGAAACACTTCTCTAAAGATGACAAGAGAGTGGGAGAAGAGTGAATGCTCAAACACCAAAGGATGATCTCCACTTGCTCTTGTGAAATTTGCTTCATAAACAAAACTCTTAAACACTCTTTTAAACAAACACAAAACACCCTTAAACTTGTTTAAACAATTCTCTTGGTTGAGTTGAAAGAGAACAACATTAGGGTATTTATACCCACTCAAAAACTCAGCCAAAACCCCTAATAAAAGACAAAAACAGCCCCAGCAAACAACTCAGAAAAATAGCCGTTGGAAGCCAACGGATACATTGGCGGTCGACCGGAAATTCTGTCGGTCGACCGACGGAGAACAAAAACACGAAGAACTGTTCTGGACCATCGTCGATCGACCGGTGCGGTCGACCGATGGAGCTCTCGGTCGACCGGACCGGTCGACCGACCAACTCTCTGCTGCATGGTTACGAAAGAACAAATGATCGGTCGACCGGTGCGGTCGACCGAAAACTGACACAGCAGAAAACTGATATGCTGATTTAAAACACTGTTTAAAAATATTAAATAAATTCCAAAAATATAAAACTTTGAGGAATGGTTGTAGACATGATAATAAACATGCTACAGTGACTGGTTATCAGAAAGGACCTCCCAAATGAAAAATATCATCATTTTACAAAATAGTCCAAAACATGAAAATATGAGATACTTGAATTTTGATGTTTTGACATAAACCAACTTTTGAAATTTTGTGAAATGTTTTTATAGACTTAGTAAAACATGTATAAACTGATATTCAAGTCTACAAACTAAGAATACAATATTTTCACAAAATTGCATATTCTATGCAATGTTTTTAAAAACACAATAGTAAATATGAAATATGTGATTTCATATTATAAACATGAAAACCCAAAACATATGTATGTATATATATAAAACTATATATATGCATAGAAACCAAAACTTATGTATATATATATAACTATATATATATACGAAGAAACCAATAAATGTGTGTGTATAAATAATTGAGCTTAACGTACTTAACACAGATAATATAAATCCTAAACTAAATTACCCAAGCTTGATCTTGATCTTCATTGAGCTCAACTTGGTACACGTTACGGATGAAGCTTGAACTTGATCTTTAATTTGAATTGTACGTTGCTTCACTCCACAATTCCGCCAACCTCCTCTTGATATGAACGTGTAGGCTCAATCCATCTAACCTCCAACTACGTTGTTTGTCTACAATACATAAGAATGTACAAACACTAGACAAACAACATTAGTAGTAAATTGTTTGTTAAACATCATCAAAACAAAGAGGCCAACATTTATGAGAAAGTATAGCACCTTATGTCCAAAGTATAGCACTTTATGAGAAAGTATAGCACTTTATTGGCAAAGTATAGCACCTTATTGGCAAAGTATAGCACATTATGCTCTCTGGAAATTCTGCACCTTAAATTGTCCAAAACCAAATCAGTTTTTTTCACCGCAACGCAAACACTCGATGACCTACGTTACGTGTTTATTGTTCAATCATCCACCGTAACGGGGGGGTCCTCGCGCAATTTTGAAGGTTTTGATAAAGTATAGCACTTTATGGGAAAGTATAGCACCTTATGGCCAACGTATAGCACTATATGGCAAAGTATAGCACTTTATTATAAAGTATAACACCTTATTGGCAAAGCATAGCACCTTATGCTCTCTGAAAATTCTGCACCTTAAGTTGTCCAAAACCAAATCAGTTTTTTTTACCGCAACGCAAACACTCGATGACCTACGTTACATGTTTATTAACCAATCATCCACCGCGACAGGAGGTCCTCGCGTAATTTTGAAGGTTTTTGTAAAGTATAGCACTTTATGGGAAAGTATAGCACCTTATGGGTAAAGTATAACACTTTATGGCAAAGTATAGCACTTTATTGGCAAAGTATAGCACCTTATTGGCAAAGTATAGCAGGTGCTATACTTTGCCAATAAGGTACTATACTTTGCCAATAAAGTGCTATACTTTACCATATATTGCTATACTTTAGCCATAAGGTGCTATACTTTCCCATAAAGTGCTATACTTTGTCAAAACCTTTAAAATTGCGTGAGGACCCCTCGTCGCGGTGGATGATTGGTTAATAAACACGTAATGTAGGTCATCGAGTGTTTACGTTGCGGTGAAAAAAATGATTTGGTTTTAGACAACTTAAGGTACAGAATTTCCAGAGAGCATAAGGTGTTATACTTTGCCAATAAGGTGCTATACTTTACCAATAAAGTGCTATACTTTACCATATAGTGCTATATTTTGGCCATAAGGTGCTATACTTTCCCATAAAGTACTGTACTTTGTCAAAACCTTTAAAATTACGTGAGGACCCCCCGTCGCGGTGGATGATTAGTCAATAAACACATAACGTAGTTCATCGAGTGTTTGCGTTGCGGTGAAAAAAACTGATTTGGTTTTAGAGGTCAATAAACACATAACGTAGTTCATCGAGTGTTTGCGTTGCGGTGAAAAAAACTGATTTGGTTTTAGACAACTTAAGGTGCAGAATTTCCAGAGAGCATAAGGTGCTATACTTTACAAATAAGGTGCTATACTTTGCCAATAAAGTGCTATACTTTACCATATAGTGCTATGCTTTGGCCATAAGGTGCTATATTTTCCCATAAAGTGCCATACTTTGCCAAAACCTTCAAAATTGCACGAGGACCCTCCGTCGTGGTGGATGATTGGTCAATAAACACGTAATGTAGGTCATCGAGTGTTTACGTTGCGGTGAAAAAAACTGATTTGGTTTTAGACAACTTAAGGTGCAAAATTTCCAGAGAGTATAAAATGCTATATTTTGCCAATAAGGGGTTATACTTTGCCAATAAAGTGCTATACTTTGTCATATAGTGCTATACTTTGGCCATAAGGTGCTATTCTTTCCCATAAAGTGCTATACTTTGCCAAAATCTTTAAAATTGCGCGAGGACCCCCGTCGAGGTGGATGATTGGTCAATAAACATGTAACGTAGGTCATCGAGTGTTTGCGTTGCGGTGAAAAAAACTGATTTGGTTTTAGATAACTTAAGGTGCAGAATTTTCAGAGAGCATAAGGTGGTATTTTCCAGGCTCGCACCAGTGGATCGTTTCATTCTAGGGTGGGTCTGAGGAGCAGTGATATCGTGATTGTGTATCGTGGTTGTTGATTATTTTCCAGGCTCGCACCAGTGGATCGTTTCACTCTGGGGTGGGTCTGAGGAGTTGGGATATTTGTGATTGCGATCTATCAGTTATCCGATAATATGAGCCAGTGACCTGTTGTAGGATGACTAGTTACATGACTTAGATTCTTGGCTAATATGATTCTTGTGAGACGTAGATCAGTTGTATTCTCTCCATACATAGATCGGAATTAATATTTAATTATTTACAATTCGAGACATATGGTATATACATGAGGGTTTCCTTGTTTGAATTATTTCGCTCGACGTACTACGTCTCGAGTTGTAGATTTTTAAGTATTAATTCCATCTATTGTATGACCTTGTTGCTTGGATGGTTTCTGATCGCTACATGTATAGTCTGGTTACTTGGTTGATTTTTGGATTCTTTTGATTATTAGTATTCCAGTTGCATGCCTCTATCGTTATTACTATCATCACATGTTCTATTTCTATTTCTGTTATCGCATTAACCATGCATATATTATCAATACTGTTATTGTATTTGTTCCTGCCTTGGGGGATCTTGCCGTGTGTTATACACGCTGACGTACTCCTATTTTCTGGGTGTACGTCAGATTTAGGAGACGGACAGCCTCAGTTCGGAATCGTGCAGGAGCCTGAGGATTCTCAGTAGGAACGCTTTACAGGTGGAGTAGAAGAATAAGCTGAAGCCCAGTAGTTTTCCTCTGTAGTAGCGGATGAACATTAAAACCTTTTTACCGTACCTTTCTCTAGTTGATGATGGATTTAGTATTTTAACAGTACTTTCATTATGGACTATGTATTTCTTATTTTCTAGTTGGACCATTTTTGTAATAAGGGTATGTTTAACCCATATTTTATGTCCGGGATGATTTACCATTGATGATGTGTCTATTTTTATTCTGGGTTATCTTTATATTCTTGCTATGTGTGATCGGGGACCTGTGACTTCGTATTATATTTATTTCTAGACGCTTAGCGTATTGGATTGAGAAGAAAAGAAAAAGGAAAAAAATAATAGTGTATATTTCTTCTCAATCTAATACGTCGCGGGCTTGTTCACGTTCCGGTTTCCGTGTATTTTGGGAAGCGGGGCGTGACAAGTAGATTTAGCAAAGAATTCATAACCATAACAACTGATCTTCAAACTTCACAACCAACACGTATACTTAACGACGAACCAATAACTTTAACAACTAATACGTATAGTTAGCAACGAAAACGTAAACAGTAGATTTAGCAACGGATTCATAACCATAACAACTGATCTTCAAACTTCACAACCAACACGTATACTTAACGACGAACCAATAACTTTAACAACTAATATGTATAGTTAGCAATGAAAACGTAAGCAGTAGATTTAGCAACGGATTCATAACCATAACAACTAATCTTCAAATTCACAACCAACCCGTATACTTAACGTCGAACCAACAACTTTAACAACTACTACGTATAGTTAGCAACCAAAACGTAAGAGTGATTTCAGAAGAATAAAAAAGATAAGGACCATCTCAGTGAATCGTAAGCCTCATCATCGTCACCGAACAGGTCCTGTTGAGCTGTCTGCTTGCTTCACCACACTTTACTGTAGTTAATCTTGATGCCAAAATTAGAGAGCATGTCGTTCTTGATATCAACTGCACGAAGATCTGGCCTAACCTTCAAAACAGCTTGTATTTGGCTGGCAATGAACTTCCTTGATGCCCTTGAGTTGCCAGCATTTGCTCCATGTTGACTGCATGTGTGGGTAGATTCGAAATTCTTTATGGACATAATAGACGAATTTCTGAGCGGGGAAGCAAATAACATCCAAGGGCAACCATGTGTGTGCTTGAATCTACAATAGACTTATGCGTCTTTGTTCATTGTAGTAAAAATCATACTCGAACCGTTTAGCAATTGAATAGTATTGAAGTGTTAATCTAACTTCAGCAGCACTATCAAATTTCTGACCAACTTCACGTATGGAGGTGTGCCACTCAGTTGGGATCTTTGTTTGGTGATTAAGCATGTCTTCCAGCAGCATGATCGAGTCGTCGGTGGGGTTGTCATTAGGAATACGCTCATCATTACAGGTTTGGATGAACGTGGTATCTGTGCACCGTGAATTTTTTGTTGGTATTGTCCTGAAGTAGTAATAAAAATACATAGCCTTAGCAACGAACTGATAACCTTAACAACGAACTCATAAACGTAACAGCCAACACATATCCTTAACAACTAACCCTTATACTTAAGGACAGACTCGTGACCTTAACAACAAACGCATATATTTAACATCAAACACCTTATCATAGCAACCAAGTAGTATACGTAACAACGAACAAATAACCTTAACAACCAGTCCTTAACGTAACCTTGACAACCAACTCATTACCTAAGCAACCAATGCATAAGGTTAATAACTAATGGCAAAACCTATCAGTGAACTCAAAAGAAAATCTGGAGTGTAATTCCTACGCAGTTTCCAGCGTAGTCTACGTGTTCTGCGAAGTTGAGGATTCCCCAGCGGAGGTAGCATACAAATTCGCGTCTGTAAATCCATTACACCGACAATACTCAAACATCAAATTTAAGTCATCATCATTGTCAATTGAAATACTGAATTTCTTTTCCCTTTCGCATATGAACTTCAGTGAAAGAGATTGCATTAGTATTTTAAGCCTTTCCGCCACTTGATATCTCAAGCTGATTATTTCTGTATTCTCTTTGATAACGACGAATACACTGTCACCATCTTTGTTGTTTTTTGCCTTCGTTACCACGCATAGAAGAGATCCATCCGCCATTTTATTACAGAGAGTAGTTGAAGAATCGAAGAGGCTTTTATTGAGGAGAATTAAGTGAAAGGAACAAATTAGTTGGGGTAATAGAATGGGGAGAAACTCAGCGATTTTTAGCTGGAAGGGGAATATATCTGGTGATAATTTTGGAGGGAAATGAGAACCCCCCCCCCAAAAAAAGTCATTCTAATCACCATTTAATGCTTACAGTCGAAACGCCATGTTTCCGACGTGAGAGGGCGACGAACACAGGCCGCGAAGGGTATTTTGGGCATTCCGAGTGGGGTTTAAACGGAGTTACGCCTAGGGATTCATTTTGGGGGTTGGAAAAAAATCACGGGCGATTTTGGGGGCAAAGCACCCATTGAAAAAGTCTTGGGGGAAGTACGTTTTTTGTGTTTTGGGGGCTGGAAGCATTTTTCCCTTAAATCAATGAACTACAAAAAACCATTGAAAATTTTCAAACTTTGGAGGGGTAATTACAATGTCCTAAACTTTAAGTTTGTTTATTTATTATTATTATTTTTTGTAAATTTTAAATATAATAGATTTTTAATTAGTTATGTTCTTTTTTAAAAAGTTTTTGGTAATATTGATCATGAAAAGTTTTTCCTAAACCTATACTTTTAAAGGAAGTATGATATTTTTTATAAATTTTTTATTTTCTAAGGGTTGCTAGTAATTTTGTATATTTATTTTAGTGTCTATAGGTTAGAAATTTTCATGGTGTTTTTTGTAAATTATGAATATTAAGGATTTTTTGTAATTTTTAAACTTATAGGTATTTTCTACATATTGTAAATTGTTTATAGACTATTTATAATTCCTATAGTTTTAATTAACTAATTGTTTTCATCGAAAGTTGGTCTCATTGTGGAATTTATTATATTTTTGATTGTTTACAATGAATTCAAAAGAAGATAGCCTTTTTATAAGACCTCTCTTACACAATAAGAAGAAAATTACAACTCTCTAGAAAATAACATAGGAATTGTTTATCAACTCTTGCTTTTGTGGGATCTTTGCCTGTGCCGGGGTGCGTTAGCCCGTGGACCACCGATTCAAAAGATTCTGATTGAACCGTGAAAGCTTTTGAATGTTCTTTTTTGTTTATCGAAATAAGAACCTTAAGCGAATATCTTATCGGCGTAAGATGTTCACTCTTCCAAAGATCAAGTCTAAGCTTAGATCTCTAGGAATCACCAATAGCTTCTTAAAAGTGTTTTTGAAAGATGAAGACTCTCTCTCGTGCTCAAAATCGCCAAAAGCTCAAGCCTCTATGCTCTAATTGCCTTGGATCTGCTCTCCCCCCCTTGGATTCGTGTGTAGGGAGGTATTTATAAGGATAGGGGTCCATAACTGTGGAAATAAAAGCAAAATAACTGACCAGTCGCACTCTCTTTGGGCGCGTCAATCTTCACTGTCGCGGCCATTAGCGCGTCAATGTAAGCTGGCGCGGCTGAAGAGACAGTTTCAGCCACGTTCAGCCACTTTTCTCCCACGACTTAAGGTCCACGAAATACCACTTTTCTCGGTTTGTAACCAACCTTCCACGTTAGCACACATTCTTCTTCTGGTATGCCACCACGTGGACTCTCAAAAGATGTTAAAAACTGTCAGCAAATCACATAGGAGATTACCCTGCTGTTTGCACGTCACCATGCCCTAAGGCGCATACGCGCGTCACACCTCGCCACCGCGCCTTGCCGCGTCATCATAAGCTGTCGCGCCTATGCACGTCACCATAGGCTGTCGCGCCTATGCGCGTCACCATCTGTTGTTATGTTAACACGCGTCAGTGTATTTTGCCACGGGCATGCACATTGTTCTTTTCTTAGTCTTGAGCTGTATTTGGATGTCTATAAGCATTTTTTGATGCCTACACTAATGAGTTTGAAATTCTCAGTGTGTTTTTTGTAAATTTTGAATTTTGAGTGTTTGTTTGTAATTTTTAAAACTTTAAAGGTGTTTTCTATAAATTATAAATTATGTAGGTGATATTTTTAACTCCTATATTTTCTGTTAGCCCTTATGTTTTGATAATGTTTTACAACCACCATTATCGGTACTAATGGCTTATTAAGTTCAAATATAGTGAATTCATATATCAAGCTTATTAGTGCCACAAATGGAGGATTGGATGGAATATGCGCCACAACGATGATATCCAAAGGAGGAGGAGGCATAATGATGAAGCAAACGTTATTCCAAGAACATCAAATTCAAATAGAAGCTTCATCAAATTCAAGCTATATCAAGATTCAAGCATTGCATTCTATATAAGGAAATTAGCTATCTTTTATTTTTTTCTCTCTAGTGATAGAATGTAGGCAAAGAGTTATTGACTTCACTTGAAGCTATTGGGATATCACACACACATTTCATACTTATGTTTTTAAGCGTTTTTTCATAAAATTCTATTTTTCACAAGTATGAGGACCTATCTGCAAAATTCTTTTTCCAAACAATTTGTTTTTAGCATTAAAAATATTTTACAAAGTTTCATAATTTTCAGAGGTCAAATAAATATTTTACAAATATTTTTGTTGAGTCAAAACAGTATTTTTGGGATGTATCAGAATGCGGTCGACCGCACCGGTTGACCGCACTTATGTGCATTCCTCTCTGGGCAGCAGGGAGTTCGTCGGTCGACCGCATCGGTCGACCGCACCGGTCGACCGGACAAGTCTCTGCTTGTTTTTCTATTTTCTGATCTGGTTAGCGGTCGACCGAATTTTCCGTCGGTCGACCGATCATTTCCATCGGTCGACCGGAATTTCCGCCGGTCGACCGCCGTATTTTTCAAACGGTCTTTTTGGTCCTTTTTCCAGCGCCGCTCAGTACAGATCTCAGCGACGATTGTTTCCAGATTTTGGGGGATTAAGGGTATGGTTTAACAGCTGGTTTTCCCTTATTTAAACTCATCCTCTTCTTCTTCCTGAGGTGTCCCAGCTTTTGCAAAAACCAGTGACGCTGTTTTTCTCAGAGCTTATATTTTCAATACCTGTTTTCACTGAGTTTTTGTGTGTTCACTCCCAGCTTCAGTGTGCTTTCTCTCTTTGCCATAGGGACGTTGTAAAGAGAGAGACTTACACCATTTCTACTATCTTGTGAGTGTGATCTTGTGTAGATCAACTGTGAGGGAGTGTGATCTTGTCTTACACCATTTCTACTATCTTGTGAGTGTGATCTTGTGTAGATCAACTGTGAGGGAGTGTGATCTTGTGTAGATCAAACTGTGTAGTGTGAGATCGTGTGGGGATCGCTGTGTAGACGAAGTTTCGGCTTCCAAACCGGGTTGTGTAGTGGATTTCTCCTTGAGAGTGGTGAGCGGGGACGTAGGTCAGCGGACCGAACCTCGTTAACATATCGCGCGTCACAGGATAATGATTCCTAACTCTATCTTCTCTATTTTGATTGCATTAGAATACCGTGGTTTGCTTGTCTTAATTTTATTGCATAAATATAGCCTCTTGACCCTAATCACCCCCCCCCTCTAGGGTCCAACAATTGGTATCAGAGCGAGGTCTCTATATTAGTTTTTGGTTTAATCACCTTAGAGAAAAGATCTAATGGAGGCTTCAATGAATGTGCATATGCTAGAGGGACAATCCACCACTAGACCACCACTCTTCACCGGTAGTAACTGTGCTTATTGGAAGGCTAGGATGAGAATTTACCTTCGTTGCATTGACCTTGACATCCTAGAACTCATAGAGAAAAAGTACGTAGAAAAGTCCAAAGTTGGGACTATGACCGATGGATAAAGGCACCAAGCCAATCTCAATGCTAAGGCTATGAATGTCTTAATTTGTGGTATTTCCCCCAACGAGTATAATAGGGTTTCCACGTGTGCAACCGCATACGAAATTTGGGTGAAATTGTGTATTACACACGAAGGAACCCCCCAAGTCAAGGAATCCAAGATTAGTGGACTTATGCATGAATATGAGGTATTTCAAATGCTTCCAAATGAATCAATTGATGCTATGTTTTCTCGCTTCACTAACATTATCAATGAATTGCATGGTCTTGACAAGAAGTTGACTATTCAAGAGATGAATTACAAGATTCTTCGTTCATTGACTCTGATGTGGGAACCCAAGGCAACGGCAATAGAAGAAGCTCATGACCTTACCACTTTACATCTCGATGGCCTCATCGAAAAGCTTAAGGTCTATGAGAAGAAGCTCAAGGGGAAGGAGAAGGAGGAACTGCCCTCACGAGATGTTGAGGAGCCATCACCAAAGCTGAAGATCATAGCTCTTAAAGGAGCTAGTGATAACTCCTCTTCGTCATCGGATAGTGAAGTTGATTTTTCTAGAGAAGTGGCTCATCTCTCTAGAAGAATTTCTAGACTCATAAAAATGAACAAGAAATTTAACCCACGATCTAACAACAAATTTCCTTCTCGTGTAGGAAAATGCTTTGAATGCAATGAACCGGGCCATATCGCTAAGGATTGCCCAAGGCTCAAGGAGAAGTACATGAAATACAAGAAGAAGAAGGCTATGTATGCCGGATGGGAAGAATCCGAACCAAGTGATTCAGATAGAGATGAAGAAGGAGCCAAGCTTGCTCTTCATGATCCCAACGTTTGCTTCATGGCCCTTGAACATGAGGTAATATCCGACACCGAGAGTGAATCCTTCTACATGTAATGTGATCTAACTATGGCTCTAGAATAATTAAACATTGAATTCAAAAGAATGTCCAAAGAATTTTCTTCTTTTAAAAAGTTGCATGCTTCTTGTGATATCAAGCTAGAACAATTAACAACCTCTCTTGCACTAAAAGATGAATTGCTAGAAGATCTCGACATTGTAGAATTAAAGACAATGAAGATTTTTATGGTTTGATATGGGTACCCAAAGGTACCAAGACTACTAACCACCAAGGACCCAAGACATGGGTACCTAAAGCTACTACACCTTCATCTTCTTCTTTTGTAGGGAACGTCACGGCAACGACGTAAGGAGATGTGGTACCTTGATAGTGGTTGCTCACATCATATGACGGGCAACAAAGAGTTATTTGCAACCCTATCAAGGATTGAAGGAGGCAATGTCTCCTTCGGTGGTGGTGAGAAAGGTAAAATCATTGGTATCGGTTCTATTGGTAAGAAACCCTCACCCATTATTGAAGATGTTTATTTAGTAAATGGCTTGAATCATAATCTTCTTAGCATTAGCCAATTAAGTGATAAAGGTTTTGATATTTCTTTTAAACCGGATAAATGCATCATTAGTATGGATGGAAAAATTGTTTTTATTGCAAATCGCAAGTCTAATGTTTACATTTTTGAGATGAATGAGTTAGTGAATCAAGATGTGAAGTGTCTTGCGGCAATTGATGAAAATCCTTGGATTTGGCACAAGAGACTTGGACATGCAAATATGGAGTTAATATCAAAATTGTCTAAGAAGAATCTTGTGAAAGGGCTACCTAGCTTGCACTTCATAAAAGATACAATTTGTGAGGATTGTGCCAAAGGTAAACAAACGAAATCTTCCTTCAAATCCATCCATGAGGTATCGACTTCTAAACCTTTGCAATTACTTCATCTTGATTTGTTCGGTCCTATGCGTGTTACCTCTCTTGGAGGGAAACACTATGTTTTTGTGATTATTGATGATTTTTCTCATTTTACATGGACAATATTTCTTACAAAGAAAAATGATTGTTTTGAAGAATTTGCCATTAATCATATCAAAAGAATTGAAAATGAAAAAGATTTGAAAGTTGTTAAGATAAGAAGTGATCATGGTGGTGAGTTTCAAAATGAATTTTTCTATGACTTTTGTGCTCATCATGGTATAACTCACATGTTTTCCGCTCCTAGAACACCACAACAAAATGGTGTTGTTGAACGGAAAAATCGCACCATACAAGAGATGGCACGTACTATGTTAAATTCATTTGATTTGCCAAAATATTTTTGGGGGGAAGCCGTCAATACGGCTTGCCATGTTTTAAATCTTGTTTTGATTAGACCAAAGCTTAAGAAAACTCCTTATGAACTTTATTATGGAAAAACTCCTTTCATTGGTTATTTTCGTGTCTTTGGTTGCAAATGCTTTATTTTAAATACAAAAGATCACCATGATAAATTTGATTCCAAAATCGATGTTGGTATTTTCTTGGGTTATGCACCTCGAAGTAAGGCTTATAGGGTCTTCAATAAACGAAGCCTCGTTGTTGAAGAGTCTATAAACGTTACTTTTGATGAGACTAATGTTGGCTCTCAAGTTGTGTTGCCTAGGAAAGATGATGATGATGATATTGAGGGAGGATTGGACTTGTTGCAAATCAATGACACTCCCTCTATAGAAGTTCAAAAGGATGTAGATAGCACAAACGCTCAAGATCAAGTTGAACCACCTAAAGCTTGGAAATTCACATCAAATCATCCAAAGGAACAAATCATTGGGAGCCCTTCAAAAGGAGTTATAACTCGCTCAAAAGCCTTGAGTGAATGTGGTAATGTTGCATTTCTATCTCAACTAGAACCTAAAAAGGTTAATGATGCTTTAAATGATGAGTTTTGGGTTTTGGCTATGCATGAAGAATTAAACAATTTTCAAAGAAATGAAGTTTGGAAGTTAGTTCCTAGACCTAACAATGCTAGTGTTATTGGTACAAAATGGGTTTTTAGAAACAAACTTGATGAACATGGCATTGTAACTAGAAATAAAGCTCGTTTGGTTGCCCAAGGATACAATCAAGAGGAGGGCATAGACTATGATGAAACCTTTGCACCGGTTGCAAGGTTGGAATCTATTAGGATGTTTTTGGCATTTGCTAGTTTTAAAAATTTCAAACTATTTCAAATGGATGTCAAAAGTGCTTTCTTAAATGGTTTTATAGAAGAGGAAGTGTATGTTGAGCAACCCCCCGGTTTTATAGATCATGCTTTTCCTAATCATGTTTACCGGGTACAAAAAGCTTTATATGGGTTGAAACAAGCTCCTAGGGCTTGGTATGCTCGCCTCTCTAGTTTTCTTGTTGAAAATGGTTTTTCAAAAGGATCTATTGATAACACACTTTTTGTGAGAAAAAGGAAAAATGATTTCATTTTAGTTCAAATATATGTGGATGACATCATTTTCGGTGCTACTAATGAATCCTTGTGCAAGGAATTTTCTAAAGTTATGCAGGATCACTTTGAGATGAGTATGATGGGAGAGCTTACATTCTTTCTCGGGCTCCAAGTCAAGCAAACTAAGGATGGGATCTTCATTTCACAAAGCAAGTATGCGAAGGAATTGGTGAAGAAATTCAAGTTGGAGAATTCTAAGCATGCGCCTACTCCCATGAGTACTAGTGTTAAGCTTGATGCGGATGAGAGTGGTGAAGATGTGGACCAAAAACTATACCGAGGTATGATAGGTAGTCTTCTTTATCTCACCGCTAGTAGACCCGACATCATGTTTAGTGTATGTGCATGTGCACGTTTTCAAGCTTCTCCCAAAGCGTCTCATTTAATTGCGGTTAAAAGAATCATTAAGTATGTTAATGGAACTTTTAACCTTGGTTTGTTTTATCCAAAAAGTACCACTTTTGATTTATATGGATTTTGTGATGCCGACTTTGCCGGATGTAAGGTAGATCGCAAGAGTACTAGTGGAACATGCCAATTCTTAGGAAATTCCCTTGTTTCTTGGGCTTCCAAGAAACAAAATTGTGTTGCATTGTCCACTACGGAAGCGGAATACATTGCCGCCGGCTTATGTTGTGCTCAAGTTTTATGGATGAAACAAAGTTTAGTTGACTATGATTTGAATTTTCAAAATATTAAAATCTTTTGTGATAACACAAGTGCTATAAATATTTCCAAAAATTCGGTTTTGCATTCTAGAACTAAGCATATTGACGTGCGCCATCATTTCTTACGCGATCATGTAGAGAGACAAGATGTATCCCTAGTATTTGTTGACACCAAATCTCAACTAGCGGATATATTTACTAAGCCTCTTGGAGAGGATGATTTTTGTCGCATAAGAAATGGTTTGGGCTTATGCACTATGTGAAAGTTCTACATTGCTTGCTTGATTAGTTGCATTTTGCATTTGGCATTTCTCTTTACCCCATTTTTGATGGTGACAAAGGGGGAGAGAAATCTCCTCATTTGTTGCATATATTTAGGGGGAGCTCATAGATAGGGGGAGCACCTATCTATAAGCTATTTTATTTTTGCTCTTATATAATGGTTGGTTGTCATCATCAAAAAGGGGGAGATTGTTAGCCCTTATGTTTTGATGATGTTCTTACAACCACCATTATCGGTACTAATGGCTTATTGAGTGTAAATGTAGTAAAATCATTTGTCAAGCTCGTTAGTGCCATTAACGGAGGATGGATGGAATATACGCTACAACGAAGATATCCAAAGGAGGAGGAGGCCAAGAGATGAAGCAACGTTATTTCAAGAACGACAAATTCAATCAAAAGCTTCATCCGATTCAAGCTATATCAAAGCTCAAGTATATTGCTCTCTATATGAGGATATTAGCTTTCTTTTGTTTTTTCTCTCTAGTGCTAGAATGTAGGCAAAGAGTTACTGAGTTTACTTGAAGCTATTGGGAATCACACACACGTTTTTAAACTTGTGCTTTTAAGCGTTTTTCACAAAATACTATTTTTCACAAGTTTGAGTACCTATCTGCAAAATTCTTTTTCCAAGCAGTTTGTTTTTAGTATTAAAAACATTTTACAAAGTTTCAGAATTTTCAGAGGTCAAATGAATATTTTGGAAATATTTCAACTTGGTCAAATAACCTGATTTCAGAATATGTCAGAAATCGGTCGACCGGTCCGGTCTACCGATCCGATGACCTTTCTTCTCTATGTCTCCAGAGTGTCGTCGGTCGACCGATACGGTCGACCGAATTTCTCAACCCTTAATCGGTCGACCGTGCCGGTCGACCGATGAGTCTCTGGATGTTTTGTCAAAACTCCTTAGCTGCTGGCGGTCGACCGATTTTTTCGGTCGGTCGACCGAAGGTATTTTTCGGTCGACCGATATTTTCTTCGGTCAACCGATTTTTGCCTCTGTTCAGCCGCGACTTTTTTAAAACGGTCGTTTGCCTCGAACCCTGTGCTTTCACTTGTTAGTGATTGGCACAGTCTGTGATGAGGGTCTGAAGAAGAGATTATTATCTCATTTGGGTAGATTTGTTTTTGTTTTAAAATGATTTAAACTCTCCTATAAAATCCCCAGACCTCTTCTTCTTCCTCTAAGCCCTAACGTTTGAAAACCAGAGAGCTTTTTCTGTTTCCTGAGAAAATTTTCAAAACTCTGTTTTTCCTCTCTGTTTCAAGTGTGTTTCACTTCCCAGCTTCAGTACTCTTCTCTTTGCTATAGGGGCTTGTGTAAAGAGAGGTTCTTGCTTGTTTTTTCTTCTGCTGCTGTGTGGTTGAGATCTGTGGAGATCTACTGTGAGGGAGTGTGATCTGTGAGATCAAACTGTGTAGTGAGAGAGAGATCTTGTGGGATCGCTGTGTAGACGAAGTTCCGGCTTCCAAACCGGATGTGTTAGTGGATTTCTCCTCGAGAGTGGGGAGCGGGGACGTAGGTCAGCGGGCCGAACCTCGTTAACACATCGCGCGTCAAGGATAACGATTCCTAACTCTATCTCTTTCTATTTGATAAAAAATGTAAGTAATTATTTTTATTTTATTTTTTTATAAGAAACAAAAGAACTCTTTTTTTTTTAAGAAACAAAAGAAAAATTAGTTTTTTTTTTTTTTTTATAGATAATGAGGTTCATGAAGAACCAACACCTCTTCCTCTCCGAGCGTAGAAAATTCTAAAAATGGTTTCAGACGTTGACCATTTATTTTAAAAATATTACCATTTTTAGGATTTTCTATCTCGACAGCTCCATGTGGAAAAACTTGTTTAACAAAAAATGGACCAGTCCATCTTGATCTTAATTTTCCCGGAAAAAGATGCAATTTCGAATTGTACAATAAAACTTTCTGTCCTGGAGAGAAATTTTTTCGCAAAATTGATTTGTCATGAAAAATTTTTGTTTTCTCTTTGTAAATTTTTGAGTTTATGTATGCATCATTCCGAATTTCTTCCAACTCATTTATTTGGAGCAATCTGTTTTTACCTGCCGAGTCGGAGTCAAAGTTTAACTGTTTTATTGCCCATATTGCTCGATGTTCCAACTCTACTGGTAGGTGACAAGCTTTTCCGAATACTAATCTGTATGGTGACATTCCCAAATTGGCCTTGAAAGCAGTTCTATATGCCCACAGAGCATCACACAATTTTACAGACCAATCTTTTCTGTTATGGTTAACTGTTTTTTCTAAGATTTGTTTGATCTGTCTGTTTGTGACCTCTACTTGTCCACTGGTTTGGGGGTGATAAGGAGTTGACAATTTGTGTGTGATTGAATATTTCCTCATCAAAGCCTCGAAAGAACGGTTACAGAAATGTGTACCGTTATCACTGATGATCGCTCGAGGTACTCCAAACCGGGCAAAAATGTTCTCTTTCAAAAACTTGACAACGACCTTGTTGTCATTAGTTTTGCAAGCTACCGCCTCAACCCATTTTGACATGTATTCAACGGCTACTAGAATGTAGACATTTCCAAAGGAATTTGGAAATGGTCCCATGAAATCGATACCCCACAGATCAAAAAGTTCAACGGATAAGATGGGTTGTAAGGGCATCATATTTCTTCTAGTGACCTTCCCTAAAAGCTGACAGCGGTTACAGGTTTTGCAAAACTGGAATGAATCCTTAAAGAGAGTGGGCCAATACAGCCCAGATTGGAGAACTTTTTCAGCTATTTTTCTTGGGCCAAAGTGGCCCCCACAGGCTTGCTCATGACAAAAGGATAGAACACTCCTAGTTTCTTCTGTGGGAACACACCTCCTAAAGATCTGATCAGGACAGTATTTGAACAGATATGGATCATCCCAGTAAAAGTATTTTACTTGGGAGAGAAAACGGGATCTATCCTGTTTGGACCAATGAGAAGGGATCTGGTTCATGACTATGTAGTTCACAATGTCGGCGAACCAGGGAACAGATTGGATTTCTAGGAGTTGTTCATCTGGAAAATGTTCATTGATTGGAACGGTTGATGTTGGTGCATTTGGGAGTCGAGAAAGGTGATCTGCTACGGGGTTCTCTGTTCCCCTTCTGTCAAGAATTTGAATGTCAAACTCTTGAAGAAGGAGAATCCATCTAATGAGCCGTGCTTTAGCATCCTTTTTGGTCAAAAGATACTTTAGTGCGGCATGATCTGTGAAAACTTTGGTTAAGGAACCAATAAGGTAGGACCTGAATTTTTCTAAGGCAAACACTACAGCTAAAAACTCTTTCTCTGTGACAGAGTAGTTTTGCTGGGCATCATTTAGAGTCCTACTGGCGTAGTAGATCACATGTGGTTTTCCATCAAACCGTTGTCCTAAAACAGCTCCGATTGCAGAATCAGATGCATCACACATCAGTTCAAATGGTAAGGTCCAGTCTGGTGCATGAATGATAGGGGAGAAGACAAATGATGTATCCTTGGCTAAGAGATTGGTCAAGGGTCTAGCAATTTTGCTGAAATCCTTGATGAAACGTCGGTAAAAACCAGCATGACCAAGAAATGATCTGACATCTTTGACAGTTTTGGGAGGAGGGAGATTGGAAATGAGATCTACCTTAGCTTTGTCCACTTCGATTCCCCTATTGGAAACTACGTGTCCTAAGACAATGCCTTGTTTGACCATGAAATGACATTTCTCCCAATTGAGAGTCAGATTTTTCTCCCTACACCGTTCTAGGACCAGTTTAAGATGATGCAAACATTGGGAAAATATGTCACCAAAAATGGAAAAGTTGTCCATGAAAATTTCAAGAAATCGCTCTACCATGTCAGAAAAAATACTAATCATGCAACGTTGGAATGTGGCCGGTGCGTTACACAGGCCAAAAGGCATGCGTCGGTATGCGAATGTTCCATACGGGCAAGTGAAGGTGGTTTTCTCCTGATCTTCGGGAGCGATATACAGACTCGCCATCCAGTTTGGATTCGAGTGGGAATCAGCTCATTAGCCTCATTTTGGATCACGGTGATCCCAGATTTCTTTGGAACAACTTGGACTGGACTCACCCATGAACTATCAGAAATGGGATAAATGATCCCATGATCGAGACATTTCAGAATGTCTTTTCTAACGGCTTCTTTCATCACTGGGTTTAACCTACGTTGAGCATCTCTAGTAGGTTTGGCATCATCTATCAAATGGATTCGGTGTTGAACAATGGTTGGACTAATCCCTTTGATATCAGCCATGGTCCATCCAATGGCTTCCCTATTCTCTCTTAAAACAGCTAAGAGAGCTTCCTTTTGACCGGTAGTCAACTCAGAAGAAATGATAACTGGTAAAGACTCGTTCTCCCCTAAGTAGGCATACTCTAGATTTTCGGGTAGAGGTTTGAGCTCTAACTTAGGGGGTTCCTCCACAGATGGGCGAAGCTGGACTCGGGGTTCTATCTCTAAAGGTTCTCGTTGCCAGCCAAAAGCAAAAACATGATTGTCCAACGGTTCTATCTCTAGTTCGTCATCAGAAATTTCCTTAATCATTAAATCAGATGCATTTGAATCAGACTCACACTCTCCCTCTTGTTGTTCACTTGATATTCCTTGAATGAAATTCACTTCCATGGGTTCATCAGATGGATCACTAGGCTGTCTCCCTAAGTTGAAGATATTGAGGTCAACAGTCATATTCCCAAAAGATAGTTTCATCTGACCGGTTCTACAGTTTATCAAAGCATTTGAGGTGGCTAAGAACGGTCTTCCTAGAATGACGGGGATTTGACTTTTGAGATTGGAAACGGGCTGCGTTTCCAAGACAATAAAATCAACAGGGAAAATGAACTCTCCAACTTTGATCAGAACATCCTCTACCTCTCCTTTGGGAATTTTTACGGATCTATCAGCTAACTGTAGAGTGCATCTTGTAGGTTTAAGTTCTCCTACACCTAGTTGTTGATAGACCGAATACGGAAGGAGGTTGACGCTGGCTCCCAAGTTTAGAAGTGCCTTATCAATGTGAGTATTACCTATGACGCATGGAATTGTGGGACAACCAGGGTCCTTATATTTCAATGGCATGGGTTTCGAAAAGATTTCACTGAGGTTGGCAGCTAAGAAGACTTTCTTGGGGACATTGGTGGTTCTTTTCTTAGTGCATAAGTCCTTCAAGAACTTTGCATAAGAAGGAATTTGTTCGATTGCATCTAAGAGAGGGATGTTGATCTTGACCTGTTTAAACGTTTCTAGGATTTTCTCAACCTGCGGGGAAATTTTCCTAGGTTTGAGTCTATCTGGAAAGGGGGCAACGGGCCTATACCTATCTAGACAAGGCTCAATCTCAAGTTCAGCATTTTGATCATCAGAAGGAATTGATTCATCGGAAGGAGTGTTTTGAATGGGAGAAGGGGTTTGATCCGGTGGTATTCTTACCTGATTGTCTATTTGTTTTCCTGATCTCAGAGTGTGAATTGCATTCAGTTGAGCTGGGTTGTTGGAACTGGATCCAGTGTCTTTAGGGTTTGCAACAGGTTGACTTGGAAATTTTCCTTTTTCTCTCTCACTCACGGCAGCGGCTAGTTGCCCAAGTTGGGTTTCTAACCGGGCTATGGCTTGTGTGTTCGAGTTGAGCACTTGGCCGGTGGTTTGCATGAATGAATTTAGAGTGGTGGATGATTGGGTCAACATGTTGGTAGTTTGTGTAGAAGCTTTGATCATAGCTTCTAAACCCTTTTCTAAGACACTCAAACGTTTGTCATGATCGGAATTTGATTGATTTGTAGGCTGGTAAGGATGAGGATGTTGGTTTGGAAAAGGTGGGTTAGAAAAATTGTTCGGTGTATTGAACGGGACAGTGTTTCCCCTCGGGAATTGCGGGTTTGACGCGGGAATGAAGTTTTGATTTCCGGGAGAGTTTCCTTGGTTCCAAGCAAAGTTAGGATGATTTCTCCAACCTGGATTGTAGGTTGGAGAAAATGGATCATTTCTAGGGCGCTGGAATGCAGCGTTCATCTGTTCTAACGCATGGTTGTTTCCTAGAAGAGGACATTCCTTTGAAACGTGGGTAGGAGACTGACAGTTATGACATCCCGGGGCAGAAATATGATTGATTTGAGCCGGAGCTCGTTCCTTAACTTCTAAGGCTTCTAACCTCCGCATAATCGTCGCCATCTTCGCTTCAGACGCAATGTTTGACTCCAGGGAAAAACCACTAGACTTAGATTGGGAAACAGATGAAACCCTGTCATCACAGTTTTCCCACTGCATTGTTTTCTCGGATAGACTCTCTAGGAATTCCCAAGCTTCATCGGCGTTTTTTCTCATAAAATCTCCCTGACACATCGATTCTAAAGATGTTTTTGAAGAATAGTCCAATCCTTCATATATGACTTGGCACAATCGCCATTTTTCTAGACCGTGATGAGGACATTGGATTAAAAGATCTTTAAATCGGTCAAAGTATTTCCAGAATGGCTCTCCCGGGACAATTTTGAAATTCTAAATGCTGTTCCTAAGATTTATCGTTTTGTGAATAGGAAAAAATTTCTTGAGAAAAACGGTGACAAATTCCTCCCAAGTTGAGATGGAATTTGTCGGTAAGCTGTACAGCCATTTTTTAGCTTTGTCCTTAAGGACAAATGGAATGAATCTAAGCTTAATCGCATCTTCGGTTAATTCTCTCATTTTTATCATAATACACACTTCCTCAAATTCCGAGATAAATATATATGCATCTTCTGTTTCATTACCTAGGAATTTGGGAAGCATGTTAATGAAATGCGGTCTAAGCTCGAAATTTGCTCCATTTACTTCGGGGAGTCTTATGCAAGATGGAATTGCATTTCTGGTGGGGTAACACATATCCTGAAGAACGAGCTGATTTGCCATTTCTTGGATTGGTTCAATACGGATTAAGCGATGAAAATTATCCCGAACCCAAATTTGCATACACCAAAACAATTTTTTTTTAAAGAAAATTAGTTTTTTTTAAGGAAAGAATTTTTTTTTTAAGGAAAGAAAGAAAGAAAATTAGTTTTTTTTATGAGAAGATAAAGAAAAAGAAAAA
>NC_033795.1:69735726-69747736 GCF_001876935.1 Asparagus officinalis | reverse complement strand
TTACCACAATGATCACATCTATACACATGAGCATGCTTGTGATGAACTTTATGAGTGTGTGCATGTACACGTGTGTGTGATGAAGAAGCCTTATGAGATGCACAAGAAGCATTGATATTACAATTTTTAGATTTTTGTGCATCATAGCAAAATTTAGATAAATGGCCTTTACGACCACAAATAGAGCACTTATAAATTTTGCTATACATGTGTGCATGATGTGTGATATGTTTAGGTGTAGTAGCATGAGACTTAGCACACATGTTCATAAGCTTATCATGGTTTACCATACATGTTTTTAAGGTTGAATCTAAACAAGATATGCGATGTTTAACTTGACTCAACTCAACATTTTGCATACATGTATAGGAAATAGAAGTAGATGAAACATTATCATTTCTAAAAGAATTAAACTCATTTCTAATAGTTTCTACTTCTATCATGGCATCATTATTAGCATGAGTTAAGCTAGATATAGATGAAGTCAATTTTTCATTTTCCAATTTTAACATATCATTAATTTCTTTAAGAGCAACATTTTCTTGAGAAATAATATCAAAATTGGAAACTAGCTTATCATGATTGGATTTTAAACCAACATGCTTGCTTTTAAGATCAATAAAATTATTTTGTAATTTTGTATAGGCATGCAATAATTTCTCATATGCACAAGCGAGTTCATTGATGGATATATCACTTTCGGATTCCGAATCGCTTACCACACTAGGGCTATCGCCTAGTGGCCGTGTGCATGATGATGCTCCACACTCACTTGAAGAACAATCCTCCAAACTACGTCGGATTTTCTCCATGTTTCCTTGATGTGCTTCTATGAATTTCCATAAATTGTAAGCACTATCAAAATGAACAAATTTGTTAGAAAAGGATGAGTCAAAGGCATTAAGCAAATATTCTAACAAAAGCTTGTTCATATTAAACATTTTATTATCATGATTGCTCCACTTAGATTTCTCCAATGTGGGCACAATATAAGCACAATCAATAATTTTCCATAAGTCAATATTTCTAGATTCAACAAATAGTTTAAATCTAGAAGCCCATTGTGCATAGGGAAAATTAATGAATTTAGGAGCAACATTGGATTTATAGCCTAAACAAAATACATTCATATTCAAGATATATATATGAACATCTAACAAATGTGCACGCTTCATGATCATGATAAAAATATATGTGCAAGCAAGACAAAAAATGCAATCAAAACAAGATTAGCACAAAAAGATAACTTGGATCTTTAACTCAAGGCGGTTAGACCTTAAATCAAGGAGCACCAAGCTCTGATACCAATATATATGTCTTGAACAAGTGATTCACAAAACCAAAACACTCAAATGCTTAAAAGCTTATAAACACACTTAAACCAAACATAAACCCTTGATTAAAACTTTCTTAAACTTGTTTTTAAACTCTCTTGGTTAACTTGAAAAGACATCAGCAATGGGGTATATATACCCATAGAAATATATGCAAGGATATATAAACAATAAGATATATCCTAACAAAGAGATATAGACAATGTATGTGCAAGGATATAAAACTAACAAGAGGGGTAAACAAATTAACTACAAATGTGATAGGGCAAAATGATCAACAAGCAATACACAATGGCGATGTAAGATATGAATATGAAAACAAGTGCGCCAATGCAATCACAAACAAAGGATATGTTTACGAGGTTCGGTCCCCACGACCTACGTCCCCGCTCCTCACCTCGAGGAGATCTCCACTATCACAACCGGGTTTTCTACGTTCACCCGAACAACGTTTACACCTCATAATACAATCACTATGCAATCACACCTTACACACTAAGTGTTTGTCCTAGCCCGTGTCCTCCTCCTCAAGTGCTCGGTTACAACCTCTTCCTAGGCACGTCAACCGACACCACTCCTCTTGGATTCGACCCTGTCTCTCACCACACACTTCTCTCGGTGTACAAGTGTATTACAAGTGAATCCTCACAATTAAGCACAATATAAATCAATTGATTGTTCTCTAAACAAGATGAGAACTCAATTAAGCTCACTCTCAATGTCACAAACCCACAACCCTAAATTATACTATGAATGTAAATACAATAAGCTCAATAGGTTGTGTGTGAACAGAGAGTATCAATAAAACAATTTAAACTCAATATAGAAAAAGGAAACTTCTCTATAGATGACAAGAGAGAGGGAGAAGAATGAATGCTCAAACACCAAGGATGATCTCAACTTGCTCTTGTGAAAATTGCTCCACAAACGAAACTTTTGTAAATGCTTAAAAGCTTTTTAAACAAACATTAAAAACAAACTTAAACCCTTGATTAAAACTTTCTTAAACTTGTTTTAAAACTCTCTTAGATTATATTAAAACTGAGGTATAAGGGGGTATTTATAGCCTCCCAATACCTCAAACAAAAGCCCAAACCAAAAGACCAAAAACCCCCCCAACGGATACAAAAAACTAGCCGTTATGGGCATTCTGGGCGCTGGTCGGTCGACCGACCATTTTTTCGGTCGACCGCTCGCATCCGGTCGACCGGAGTTACTATAATAGTGCGCAGCTATTTTGTAAAATCAATTTAAAATAGTAAATGAACTCCAAAAATTATGAAATTTTGTGGGAATGTTCTATACATGTAGAATAACATGTCAGAGAAAGAACTTCTGAAAATTCTTTTCCCAGTTGAGATAAATAAATATTTGAACACAAATTTATAGTTTCTGAAAAACTGTTAACATATACGATTTTGTAAAATAAATTGGCACAGTAAATCAACTCCAAAAATAGTAAAAACTGGAGAAAAGTTTCTAAACATGTAGATAAACATGTAAGAGAAAGAATTTTTCAAATATCACTTCCCATTTATAAAAACTCAACTGTTTTGTAAAACATGCACGAACATGTGCACGAACGAAAACGTGAATTTGTAAATTCCTTTAAACATAACAAATCAATTCCAAACTTAATGAAACTTTGAGAAATGTTTGCAAATGATCTATATATATATACGAAGAAACCAATAAATGTGTGTGTATAGATAATTGAGCTTAGAGTATATAACACACATAATATAAATCCTAAACTAAATTACCCAAGCTAGATCTTGATCTTCATTAAGCTCGACTTGGTACACATGCGGATGAAGCTTGAACTTGATCTTTAACTTTGAATTGCAAGGCTTCACCGACATTCCGTCAACCTCCTTTGGATATGATCGTTGAAGCTCTATTCCATCCATCCTCCAACTACGTTGTTTGTCTACAATACATAGGAAAGCACAAACACTAGACAAACAACATTAGTAGTAAATTGTTTGTAAATCATCATCAAAACAAGAAGGCCAACAAAATCATCTTCAGGTCTTAAATACTTTTGTAAAAATCGTTCTCAACCTTTTTAGCATAGAAAGACCTAGTCTTTTTATATATAATACAAAAGAAGTTGACTTTATTCATAAACTAGTCATTTAGGCTCTACAAAACATGTTTAAAACTCTTTAAAAACGTTTTAAAAACTAGGAGGGGGATTAGCAAAGATGATACTAGCCTTTGGTTGCAGGAAAATGTGTTAGAAGCTAGGTTGAAAAAGATCTCCACTCCAAAAGCCAAGAATCACCCGAAAATCCACTTGAAAACCTTTAATCTTCTCCAAGAAATCAAACTAGGGTTTGAGGGGTTTTGGTGGCTATTAGGATTCTTAGGAAAACTGAGAAAATCGTGAAAAACTCATATATATATATCAGGGGAAAACGGATATGGGTTTAGAAATCCGAAACCAACTCAAAACAGGAGAAAAACAAACTGCAGGTATCGGGGTCGACCGTGGCAATTGACCGGGCTGCGGTCGACCGCGGTGGTCGACTGGACTGGGATTTTCCAGTTTCCATATTTTGGCCATTTGTGCATGTTTCAACTCTTCTATCTCTCATATATGAACTCATTCATACTCAAAACTCATGGTATTATACTCATATACCATTAAATGATATTTATCATACTAAATATCCACATATCATAATTTATCACACATTAATTTTATTATTCATAAATTATCGGGGTTTTACATTATAGATAGTAGCAACCTCATAGGGTAACCATAATGCAGAGTCATTTCTAGCATACGTCGAGGAGGTGATGATACGGGATCGGGGTGCAGTTTTGAGCGAGACCGGAGTCGTCTCAGAGTATCAGGATGTCATTTAGGACATACCTATTTTTCTCCACTAAGAGAGGTTATTTTCCTGCATCGAGTTACAGCAGGCACCGTACCGATATTCCGAGCACCCTATCGTGTGGCACCCGTTGAGATGAGGGGGCTACAGACACAACTAGATGAGATGTTATATCAGAGTTTTATTCTACGGAGTCTTTTTGTGGGTGCACCGGTCCTCTTCGTGGAGAAGAAGGACTATAGCATGCGATTGTGTATTGATTATCATGGGTTGAGCAAAGTCACTATTCGGATCAGGTATCCACCATTGAGGATTTATGACTTGTTCGACCAGCTGCAGGGAGCGCAACATTTTTCGAAGATTGATCTTCATCCTAGTTATTTCCAGTTGCGAGTGCGGTAAATGGATATTTTTAAAACTGCATTTTCTGACTCGATATGGGTCTTTTGAGTTCTTGTCATGCTATTTGGGCTGACCAATGCACCCGCGGTATTCATGGATTTGATGAACCGGGTTTTTCATCCATGTTAGGACCAGTTCGTAGTCGTTTTATCGACGACATCCTTATATTTTCGGGATCGGAGGCAGAACACGAGCAACATCCTTTATTGGCATTGCAGGCATAGCGGATAGTCGAGATTAGAGGCATCAGTGATATACTGAGTTTAGCAAATACGAGTTTTGGCTATAAGAGATCAGATTTTTAGGCCACGTCATCAACAGTGGGGCATAACAATGGATCCATCCATTGTTAATGCTGTACTTGATTGGGAGCCGCTAAGAACCATTTCTGAGATTCATAGTTTTAGTAGGGTATGAGAGAAAGTTCATTCGGGACTTTTCGAAGATTGTGATACAACTTACACACCTTATGAAGAAGGGTGTATAGTTTGCTTTGGGCACGGACTTTTCGAAGATTGTGATACAACTTACACACCTTATGAAGAAGGGTGTATAGTTTGCTTTGGGCACAGGGTGCCAGAAAGCCTTTGAGACTATTAAGGCTAGATAGACTACAGTAACAATTTTGACTTTTCTGAGCAGTGATACAATATCTGTCGTTTATGTGGACACGTCATTAGTGGGACTAGGAGGTGTTTTGATGCAGACCCAGAGGGTATAACTTATATTTCATGACAGTTGAGCTGTTTCATACTAGATATACAGTGTATTCAGGTACAATGAAAATGTACAAAGATGTGAAGAGACACTCCTGGAGGAGTTTCCAGAATTTGATAGATAGCCAGTGTGATATTCTAGTATTTTTCACCCACAGCCGGATGGGCAAACGGAGAGATTAAACCAAGTGTCGGAAAACATGTAGCAAACATATATTATAGACTTGCAGGATAGCTTGGAGGATCATATTCCATTGATTGAGTGTGATTATAATATCATTTATCATAGACTATTGACATCGCACCGTATGAGGAATAATACGGGAGGCATTATAGATTGCTTACTCATTTGACAGAAATACAAGAAAGTTTATTGCTTAGACATGAGCTTGTAAGGCAGACTACAGAAAAGGTAACAGAGATTTGGGAACTTATTTTTGCAGCGCATAGTCGTCGGAAGAGTTACGTAGACCAGAGACGATGATCGTTAGAGTTCTAGATTAGGGACTATGTCTTATTGAAAATATCGCCGATGTATTTAGTGACTCAGTAGATGGGGAAAGTTTACCCCAAGTTATATTGGTCCGTTCATGAGAGTTGAACATTTTTGGAGCCGTTTTGTATGAGCTAGATCTTCTAGCATCAATGTCAAGTAGACACGATGTTTTCCATGTTTTGATAATTTAGAAGTAATTGCGCGACGAGGAGCAGCAGAGGGTGATTGATGCACCAGAATTTGAGTTTCAGATAGATTTAACTACCATGGAGATCACGGGTTGTATTCTTACTAGAGAGAACAAGTTAGAAAAGAAGTAATACCTTAAGTTAAAGTTCAATAGAGATAGAAAAGAGATGAGGAGGCTTCTTGGGAGCGCGAGGAGGATATGCGTCGCGACTACTCGTAACTATTCGAGTGGGTAAATTGATTTGGTTATAGCTTATTGATGTTTATGATTTTTTTTATTGTTCTATATGGTCATATTTATATTTAGCACTAAAATAGGGGTATTAACACTTAGCTCCTAATCATTCGGAATACATGGTATGGGGGGGGGGGGGGGGGGTTCCTTGTTTGTATTTTTCGCCCGACGTACTAGTTCTGTTTAGTTAGGGGTTAAGTGGGAATATTTACATTTAAGAGTGTTAAGTGTAGATATTTTAATGTTTTATATCTGAAGATTTATGGTAATGTATTATTAACCTCTATGATACGATTGTGGAATTTCGAGGACGAAATTCTTTTAAGAGGGGAAGAATGTAAAACCCCGTAAATTTGAATATTTTATGATAAATTATGGTAAATATGTTATATAGTGAAATTTGAATATTTTATGATAAATTATGGTAAATATGTTATATAGTGAAAAATAACATATTTTGATATTTGAGTATGATAAGAATTGAATTATGGTAAATATGTTATATAGTGAAAAATAACATATTTTGATATTTGAGTATGATAAGAATTGATTTGAGATTAATTCAAGGTATATTTATGAAAATATGAGTGCAAATGCACAAGACATGCACAAAGGCCAAAAAAGTGAAAATCTGGAAATAATGACCAGTTGAGAGTTTTTATATTTTACACACTGATTCAATCAGAATTTAAAAAAGTGTAAAAGATCAAAGTTGTCGGTCTCTTCAACAGATTTCCAACAAATCTTAGATCACCTCATTCCGAGGTCGTATACGAAAGTTACAGCCAAAATACCGAAGATTATTTTCCTAGTCAGACTAGGTTTCCTGGTTCGGGTCAAAACAGTTTTGTTTCGGGTTTGCCTCTATAAATACCTGTGTTTTTCATGAAAATTCTTTTCTTTTATCATATCTATGAACCCTATCAGCTACCCTTTCCTTTCAAAAACCCTAGACCTTTTTCTTATGAGTTTGGAGAGTTTTGTGAAGCAAAACACCGGCACGAGGGCGAGATCATCGACGTGTGACGAGGGAGAACGGGTTGTTCATGCTCGTAGTTTGCTTGCTGATACTTTCAGAAGCTTGTACATAAGATTAAGGCAAGATCACTTACATCCAAACCCATCCCCATAGTTAAATAACTAGCTTAGAAGTTTATTTTGTGTTTACATTCTTAGATCTTAATCTAATGTGAAAAAGATTAGATTTTTGTTGTTAGATCTTAAACAAATATTAGATCTACATGTTTTTCTTACTGTTTATAATAGAAATATTATCATGATCATGGGGGTTGCTTTTAAATTCATTTTTATCTTGTCAATCATGTGCTAATCATGTCTAAACCCTAATTTGCCTTTTAATTGAGTTTGCATGTGGATTAAAGATGAGAAAACCCTAGGTTTGTGATACCTAAGTGTTAAAATATGATTTAATGAATGATTATCTTTCCTAAGTTGATTGGCAATCATGCTTATGTTTAATATGTTAAAAGTCCATGCTTTAGATTGAAGAATTTGGTTAATCTAAAGAAAGAGGCTTGATTCGTTGTTTTGAGCCTTCATGCATGTTTTAGGGTTTTGAATCCAAATCTAATGCATAAAATTATGTTTATAATTGTTGAGTTGTTTCCAGATGTTCACATCTACTGTGGCATGTTTGCATACAAATTTTATGAAGTTTTAGACATGTTTATATCGGGGAAACACGACATGATCACGATACATACAACCAGTTTGAAGAAACTGAAATTTGGATCCACGGTCGACTGCCACGGTCGACTGCATGCAGGACAGAGACATGGGTAGTCTCTGGAGCCCATCGCGGTCGACCGCCAGTTTATTTTGGCTGTGCATGTATATTTGAGTTTTTTTTTTGGTTGTCGAATGAATTTCTCGACCTTATGATGATAGGCTATGATATTAGTGATTGTTAAACACCTAGGATGATGGTGAACTTCAGATGTGGACACGCACACCAAGATTGGTGTATGTATGCTAGATTATGTTAGATTAACATACTTTCGACACGAGTTAAATTGATAAACACATATGAATAATGATGTTCTATACGTATACGGAAATAGGGAGATGAAACCTATTTGCTGCAGAACGATTAAGTAAGAGTATTACAATAGTATCGTTATTACATGTATCCAGAATAGGGAGATAATAAAACCTATTTCCGCAGGGCGATTGAGTAGGAAATTACAAAAGTATCGTTATTCCATGTATCCGGGATAGGGAGATAAAACCTATTACCACAGAGAGATTGAGTAAGAATATTAAAAGAGTATTGCTATTGCATAAAGAGATGCACACATATATGTATTATCAGTTATAGTTACTCCCATGTTAAATGTATTATCAGTTATAGTTACTCCCATGTTAGATTACCCATGAGTAGGGTACATTCTTTGGTTTGTGGCATACATGATATTACCCATGAGTAGGGTACATTCTTTGGTTTGTGGCATACATGATATGGCCTATGATGATTTTTGAGTTAAACGATATTCTCTTATAATTGCGCCAACTACTTGAGAAGTAGTTTGAGATTGTAATATTGGTTCTATATAGTTGAGGCTTGGAGTATTTCTTTTGAGTGTTGTTTTCATTCATAGAGTTGGAATTGGTATTTAGAGATCTACAATTTGAGACATATAGTATATATATGGGGGTTTCCTTGTTTGGATTATTTCGCTCGACGTACTACGTCTCGTCTTGTAGGTGTCTAAATATTAACTCCATTAGATACGGGGAAAATGATATAGATAGACTATGCTTAATAGATAGAGCCTCCACTTCATCTAGTAGCCCTTCCCCTGGGGGCGGATGGAGGTGATCTTGCTGTAGCGCTCTGATGCTCTTGTTGTTGTTGTTTTTATTTAAATTATATCTCTCAGGTAGATCAGAGTTTCGGAGAGCCACAGGATGACGGAGTTCTAGCATAGTCGCCGTCGCACAGTTTTAGCAGTTGAAGCTCCACTATATAGTTATGTTCATTGTTCAGATTTTAGAGTTGTATTCATTTTTGTAGAGGCTGAGTACCTTAGTGAGATTTCATTTGACTCATTGTGTTGAGATGTATTTCTGACTCAGAGATATCTTCATTCTATTTCAGTTGGGCCCATTTGTTGATATACTTCTTCTGTGCATATCTGATTTTGTACTACTTTTATTATTTGCCTGTTTGTATCTTCACCTATTTGTTATTTCCACTACAGAGATAGTGACTTTGATGGTGAAACATGTCGTAGCATGGTGTTTGGTGCTTGACATGTTTGACAATCCGGGTTTCACCTTAGACTGCAGACTTGTGTGAACCCTAGGGCGTCACAGTCGCACTCACCCTTGCAACAAGTCTGAGCCTTCTCATAAAGGGAAAATTCTAGTAACTAACAGTATTGGACTGCGAGTCGAAGTCCAAGAGCCTGTTGAGGTCCCGCGCTCACAAAGGCGTAACCCCAAACGTGTGACTCTCGAAGACGCTAACAAAGCGTTGTATTCCCAGACGGAAATATATTCGTCTGATAATGATAACGTTACACCTGGGAAATTATACCAGCACACGATAGGTTGCTCCGGCAATCATGCCAATGAGTTGTACTATCGGGCTAGGGGTATGAACAAATCTCGAAAGAGAAGTATCCGGGAGATGGACTCTCACTGTTCGTGTACCAAAATTATCAGGGTAGTATTATCAGCGTGTAGCTTCCCTAAGACCACTCCACCGAGGGTCTCGATATTACAAAGGCTTTCCTATGAAGCATCGAATACGAAGCCAAGACGTTTCCGTAAGAAACGATCAGCCGTTCAAGATGACAAACTTCCAAAAGTCACAATTAACATGGTTGGTAGAGGAAAGTCAACTCAACCTTCTAGTTCTGACCCGCTCATATCGCATCGTCTAACCCGGTTGCGATCGGGAACCATTAGACAAAGGGATTATCAGAGAATACATAAGGGATTATCCTCGAATAATGAAGCATCAGATGCTAACTCTACAATCGCTTCTGATAATACGCTATCCAGCCTAGGACAATCCCATGACGCACTTATGATCAACACTGAGCAAATGGCCAAAATCATCGAGGATGCTTTGGCTAAGCAAAAAGAGAACTTCAAGTTTGATTTGGAAATGGCCATGATGCAGATGAAGGAAGAGCATGAACAACAGATTTGGGCTCTGTCCAATCAACTTGGTGAATCCAGGTGTCGTAACATTGCTAACCAAGCAGGTAGCGATTCAGATGTGGACGAATACCTCGATGAAGATAACCCTCCAGCTGACTAAAATGCTAGGGGTGGTCCCACCGAAGATGACAATGTTAGGGGTGGCCGTGTTGTTCCTCTTAGAAATCGTTCAAAGCTTGATATAGATAAGGACGAGAAGATGAAAGACCTCAAGAGCAAGATCAATGCTATGATGTTTGCTCAAGAGGTGAAGAAGACTGGTATTCCGTGTCCCTATCCAAGAGAGTGGGAGTGATCCCGTATCTAGCGAAGTTTAACCTGATCAACTTCACGCTGTTCGACGGGAAGGGCTCCCCCACTCAACACTTGATTTATTTCAAGTTCCACTTGCGAGTGATATCTGGCAACGAGCCTTTGATGGTCCGGTCATTCGTTGGCACCCTTCGCGTGGCTGCCTTCAATTGATATCATCGTCTAAAGTCTGGAAGCGTCAACAGCTGGGATGACATGGAAAGCTCATTTCTCAGCAATTTCTTTGATGATGACACCGAAATATCAATCAGAATGCTCTTTGAGGAAAAACAGGAAGACAAAGAGACGATCGACGACTTTGCCAAGCGCTTCCGGAATAAGGCGATGAATTGCCGAGATCCGGTCACAGAGGACTTCATCCTCCAAACCCATCATAACAACCTATCCATTGATATCTTGGAAGTTATGGGAGTAGCACCATCCAAGACTTGGAAAGAGTTGAAGGTGCATGGAGAGCAGGCCGAACGCTTCCTCAGAAGGAAGAAAGCTGAGAGAAGCCAACCAGTAGCCAACCCTCCGAAATCAAACTTCGCTTTCCGTGGTAAAGGGAAGGCACTTGTACCAGCTGTTGATGTTAATTAGACGTTACAGTAGCAACCCGTGAGACAACAAAAGACTTCGGATCCGAGACTCTAAAAAGAGTACTCCTTCAAGGATGAAGACGTTCCAGCCATTTTCGAACCCCTCCTTGTGAATAACAATATCAAGCTACCACCTATCATAAATCAGGAGGAAGCTGATAATACCGTGGATACAAAGTACTGTGCGTACCACAGGAGGATCCTTCATCCCACCAAGGCTTGCTTCACTCTCAAGAATAGTATCCAAATCTTGGTTAAATCTGGCGTCATAACGCTAAATTAAGTCGAATGAAGACTCTGACAAGTATAAGAGTATAAATTGCTCTTTCCAACACTCTGAAGAGTATATGAGTATAAACTGCTTCTCAATACTCTAAAAGGTATACGAGTCTAAACTATTTCTTAATTTTAACGGGAAGTTCCTGGTAGAATATCGTATGTAATATTCTTAAGGATAACCCGACCATTCAGCTGAGTACAATGTTAGACCTAGTTTCACAAAGAAAGCTGGGGGTGGATGTAACGGGAAGTTCCCGAAAGAATGCTATATGTTGTGTTCTTAGGGATAACCCAGTCGCTACAAAAAAGGGATGAATAAGAAACTCCTACTTGGACTCTAAATGCTTCCAAGAGTGAAACACATCCAATTGCTGGGATTAATTTCACCAACTTTCACCACAAAATCCCTCACTGGTTAAATTAATTAAAGAG
>NC_033795.1:69720867-69735716 GCF_001876935.1 Asparagus officinalis | reverse complement strand
GGGGTCCACTAAAATTCTTTCTGGTTTAATCCACTCAAACTCCCACTACATCTGTGCACTCAACATTTCCATTGTTAGAGTTCAGACATAATGCTTGGAATTTTGATCTGTCAATCCTTAACGAATTGTCAAACCCCTTCATGTTAAGTTCTTATCACTTAACACCAAGAACCCCTACTGAGTAATCGGTACAAGTCAACACTCCCACTGTGATTTGTACTCCTACTCCCGCTGTCTACCTGGTCAAACCTTCCTACAGTTAGGGCCACAACAAAAATCCCCTCTCAATTCCTCCAACGAACGAGAGGTCCACGAATCGAGTGGTCAAACCTTCCTACTATTAGGGCCACAACCAAAATCCCCTCTCGATTCCTCCAATAAACGAGAGGTCCGCGAATCGATCGATCAAACCTTCCTACAGTTAGGATCGTCTCAAACCTCCTACTCGGTCAAACCTTCCTACAGTTAGGACCAAAGCCAAAATCCCCTCTCAATTCCTTCCATAAACGAGAGGTCCACTTCCATATTGAGCGATCAAACCTTCCTATAGTTAGGGTCGCCTCGAACTTCCACTTGGTCAAACCTTTCTATAGTTAGGGCCAAAACCATAATTCACTCCCGATAAACGAGAAATTCACCTTTAATTCGGTAATCAAACCTTCCGACAGTCAGGATTATTTGAATCTTTTTGATTCTCGGAGTAGAGATCCCACTCTTAGTTTCACCTTCCCGGATTCTTAAAGTGAAAATCCCACTTTGAGTTTTCTATGTAACTAGAGATAGAATATAAAATTCTTCCTTTCTAGTATCGGGTTCGTCTTTGCCCCAAGAGAAGATACCATCCTTCAACTCTAAAATCCGTGCTTCACACGCACGAGGAATTTTATCCTGAAGACAAAGTAAGAATAAGTTAACGCCTAACATGCGTTTCCGGTTTAGTCTTTCACCGAGTGAAGAACACACCGGAATCCAAATCTGGGGAATTATTTCCCGAAGTCTAAGTAGGGATAAGTCAGCGCCTAACACATGTTGTCGGTTAGTCCTTGACCGTAAAAAGGATAAAGCCCACATCTTCGACATTGTGGTAGGTTATTATTAATAACACCATAATCCGTGCCTTACATGTATGGTGAATTTTATCCCGAATCCTAAGTAGGGATAAGTCAGC
Source organism: Asparagus officinalis (assembly GCF_001876935.1). Taxonomy (NCBI): domain Eukaryota; kingdom Viridiplantae; phylum Streptophyta; class Magnoliopsida; order Asparagales; family Asparagaceae; genus Asparagus; species Asparagus officinalis. The sequence continues at coordinate 69,734,548 of NC_033795.1, read as the reverse complement.
GCCTAACACGCGTTGCCGGTTTAGTCTTTCACCGATTGAAGAACACACCGGAATCCAAGTCTGAGGACTTTTATCCTAAAGCCTAAGTAGGGATAAGTCAGTGCCTAACAGGCGTTGCCGATTTAGTCTTTCACCGATTGAAGAAGACACCAGAATCCAAGTCTGGAGACTTTTATCCCGAAGCCTAAGTAGGGATAAGTCAACGCCTAACACGTGTTGTCGGTTTAGTCTTTCACCGATTGAAGAAGACACCAGAATCCAAGTCTGGGGACTTTTATCCCGAAGCCTAAGTAGGGATAAGTCAACGCCAAACACGCGTTGCCGGGTAGTCTATACCCGTGAGAAAGATGAAGTCTACATATTCAATATCGTAGCATTAAGAGAGTTAACTCTCTTAGCACAACGTCAAATGCGGAACAAACTTAAATAATCTGTATGCTAGTCCGACTCAAACGGTAGTCGGTAAAGGCTCATCAAACCCATTAATGGCTGAGCGTTTGCCAAAAATCCTATAAGCACGATAGTCACTGACGCACCAGCTTCATCAGTTGGTCTCGTGACTTGAACTCTCAGGAGTATACGAGTATACACTAGTCCTCCTTACTCCAATACCTTAAGAGCTTAAACTGTGTATACTCCAGCAAACGTACGAGTATAAACTGTATCAACGCCGATCAACACGAAACCCTAAGGTCAACGTCAGTCAACGTGTAGCCCTAGGTCAACACCGATCAATGCATAGTTCCGAGTCAACGCCAGTCATCACATTACGATGGAGATAGTTAGTTCAAAGTCAACTCAATGACATGAGCCAAAACCAACTCACCAATTTCAATTTGAGACTTCGACGACGGCCAGACGATAAACACAACGCTGTAGGAATTTCAGCTATTCGTCAAAATATTGAATAGACTAAAAATCGAAGAAGTCAATAATTAAAGCTAACTACAGGTCCTTTCTCACCGAATGAAGGTTGGACCGATCATATCCAAAGTATTTCAGGCTCTTCTATAAACGAAACGAGACTGAAACACTTTGGAGGGGATATCTGTAAGCATCAAAAATTGCCCACGGATTCCTGCATGCGGTTCAAGATAGAGAGAAGATGATGAACATCACTATCCGAGTCACAGAATCTTAATTGATGTTGATGAGCACATGAAGCAAGTCAACAAACCGTGTGAAGCAACAGAATTGCAGAATAACAAAGATACAAACGGATCGGGGGCTACGCTTCGCTTATGAAAGATGAAGCGTCGCTCGTGTTCTATCTATTCCACATATGATTCAACCATGGAAGCTTGTATATCTCCTCGTCGAATTTCATACGCACTTTGAATAGCATAATTCTGAGTTCGGACGACGAAGATACAGTGGAAACAAACGAGACGCGTAAAATAGTGCCCCAAACCTTAGCGGAGACACAGCAAGTGTCTTGGCCGAGGCCAAGACACCCGTGGTGTCTCAGCCATGGGAGAGACACCCGTGTTATCTTGGCCATGACCGAGACACCCCAAGTGTCTCGGCTCGGCTGTGGCCGAGACACCGCGGGTGTCTTCAGACCCTAAAAAGCAGTTTTACACAGTTTTGAGCCATTTTTCGACCGTTAACCACCTAGATTTGTTTCAATTGATCTAATATAATCTAAGAACGTGATAAAGTGGTTACAACTGAGGATAAGATTAAATCGTTCGTTCTTATCCGAAAACAGGGCTCCTAAAGCCTATAAATACAGCCCTAGGGCCTTCATTTGCACAGATCTGGAATTCTCGAGCCTTAGCAAAGCCCTGCTGAATCAAAGACTAAGGAGCACAAATTTCAGAGAGGAGGAGGAGATCAGATCAAGTTCTTCGACATAAGGAAGAGGAGTTCGTCAGATCCATAGCCCGGTTCCTTCCCTTGAGATTGTACTTAGCTGTGATCTCGAGAAGAGTGGTTATCTCGCTGTTGCCGAGATAATTGCTTTGGTTTCTTAATTCTTTCGTGAATCAATAAAACTCTGGATTGATATGATCACTCGGTGGTCCATGGATATTAATGTCCCTAGCACAAGCAAAGATCCCACGCAAGCAACGGGTAATAAACGTCCGTTGTATTTGTTTGAGAAGACTTGTAATTTCATTTTTATTGTGTAAGAGTCTTATAAAAAGACTATCTTTTTTTGTTTTCATTGTAACGACTAAAGTTGTAATAATACCTCAATAAAAACATCAACTTTCCACCCAAACAGTCTCATCTTGTAGGTGTCTAAATATTAACTCCATTAGATAGAGGAAAAATAATCTAGGTAGACTATACTTAATATCTAGAGCCTCCACTTCATCTAACAACTCTTCTCCTAGGGGTGGATGGAAATAATCTTGCTGCAGCGTTCTGACGCTCTTGTTATTGTTCACTTTGTTTTAAAATTTCTTTTCAGGCAGCTCAAAATTTCGGAGAGCCGCATGATGACGGAGTTCTTGCATAGTCGCCGTCACATGAGTTATCAGTAGAGGCTCCACAGTAGATTTATATTTCCATTTAGTTGTATTTTATTTTATAAAGGCTATGAGCCTTAGTTACATTTCCAGTTGATTCATGTCAAGATATTTACATTATTTCAGAGATCAGGTGTTTACAGTTTTATTCATTTGAGACACAATTTTATTTATGAGATTTATCCTTCTATACCATATCTATTGTCTTTATTTACCTTATTTTACCTATTTTGTACCTACACTTCTTTTTTATTCAACTAGAGGATATTACTGTGATTGGTGAAACGTGTTATTACACAGTGTGTGTGCATGAGAGGTTTGACATCTCTAGATTCACCTTGGACTACAACAATGTATGAAAACAAGGGCGTCACAAAAGGGTTGACCGCTTGAACTTGGCTTGTCGGGATTCGGTTGGACTGTTGGTAATGGTCCCGCCAGTGGTCTTGCCGAGCTTTCCACTATCAGAAGGTAGTTCTTGGCAAAGTCCTTCACCTTCGGGTAAATGAATCTATCTCATTGTCAGAATTGGTGAGGGTCGCTATCTCCACTTTGTCATCGTCTAGAATCCCCAAAATGACGTTACAAAGCTTAGGCTTTCCTTAGGAATTGCTGGAAGTCCACTGTTCGTCATTGAGGAGATTAGGATGAACCCACATCACCTGTCCTGATGGCAAGGTCTGTGGCACCAAACCTTTCTCTCGTTGATTATGAGGCTCAACATTGATAATCTTCAACTCCGCCTTAGGGATGGGTACAACCCCTTCTGGTGTATGGAATTCAGGAAGATCTACCCCGAATTTCAGAGTGACCATGTTTGCGGTCACTTTCTTCTAGACCTTTTCCGTCTTTAGGACTCCCACATAGTAAAGAGCTTTTAGCTTATCCTTAAGAATATAGCATTTGGAGGTATGATGACCTAAAAATCTATGGTACACATAGTAGTTCAGATCATCTGTTTTGTTCATGTCTTCAGGCTTCGTGATCTCTGTCAGCATGATCCTGTTGCTCTTGAAGAGAGTTTCGAAGGTAGCCATAAGTTGGTCTTCCTTGAAGTCGTATTGCCTCGGAGGGCACTACTCGAAAGACTTGGGCTTCTGTCTCGAAGCTGACTTGGGGGTGGGATTAGAATCGACAGCCATGATCTCCTTCCCCTTGACCGAGAAGAGTTTCTGGGGGCACTTGGTTCCGAAGATCCTCTTTTAGGTTGAGGCTCTTCAGCTTCTAGCCTTTTGATCATGTTTTCCACCTGTTCGTCTTGGAGAACAAGTTCCTTCCAGGTTCGGGTTACATCGCACCAACCTTGGATAAAATATTGATCGAGAGATTATTGCGACACATCTCAATTAAAGTGCTTTTAGAGACCTAGTCCCGGTAATGTAGCGACCGATTCCTGAATCTCTTTATAAAGTCATTGACCGACTCTATTTTCTTTTGCTTCTCAACAAGCAGAGTGGCCATTGACACTTTCATGTCATCGTCGAAAAATCAGGCCAAGAAAAGGATTTCCACATCGACTCATGTTTTGATAGAGCCTGGCTCTAGCTTGCGGAACTACTCAAAGGTGACCCCCTCAAAGTGCCAATGAACAGTCGAGTGAGGATAAGATCATTCCCTGTGAGAAATCTTGTTTAAAACAGGAAGTAGTAGATATGTTGTGAGGGAGATCCTTGCCATCAAACTAGACTATGCTCATCGGTTTGAACTTTGTCGGGTAGGGGACTGTATTCCATTCGACTGGATACGGTCTGACCACCCCCAACTCGTTCATTCTCTTCTGAAGCTTCAGGGCGTTGAGTTGACTTTGGAACTCATCAAGCCTCTTGTCTCGGGGCGTGCTACCAGCATGTGACACTCTTCCTGAAGACTTGGATGAATAATCCGAATGCGATCCGTGATTATCTTCCTCCTCAGTTGTGTTAGGAGGAGTAGGCTCCTGCTCTCGGTGCCTTGAGGATCTTTGCCGGTTCTACAAATTCCTCTTCTTCTTCTTGTTTAGAAGTTGTCCCATCATTTCCTTAAGGGAATTAAGGGTTACTTGCTGCTCCTCGACTCTTCTAACAATGTCATCAGAGTCGTCCTCCATGTGCACCTTTGCGTGCTTGCCATAAGCTAAACTTGAGGTCTGAGATGTTGTCGTCGCTGAGCACGCTTTGTCCTTGTTGCCATAGATAGGCAACAAGCAGGCAAAATCAAAGGGGAAGGTAACCCCCGTTTGAGTACGCGTGAATTGGTAGACACCTTCACACTCGACGGGGAGCAAGTTTAATCCCGAGGAAAATTCCGGATCCGATGAATCCAAATACTTGGCTTTTCCGAGGTGGTCTTGACTGCTGGGAAAGCCTCTCAAATACCGATGGCCTTGGTGTATCGGTACACTGGCAATCAACAAGTACTACCTAGATGAACCTCTCACAATAGCACTAAGGATTCGCTTTGTGAATAGTGTGCTTACAAGTTAGATAATCCCAGAGATCCCTCGTGGGTTGCTAGTGACAACCCCCAGCATCAGAAGGACCCAACGTGTAGCCATGCGAAGAATATTCAAGAGAAGACTTGTGAGAACACTTGGAAAGTTCTTCAAGTGTTGAATTCAGGAGAGCCTGCCTTGATAGGCAAGGTCTCGTGTTCTGGCGAGCTTCAAACTTCTGACGAGATCTAGCTACATGTTCATTCAAGCAAGGTCCGCCTGTTTGACTGGTCTTTGGTTTGCCTTTTTGGCCAAGGCATACTTGTGGGTTAGGCTTGGGTGTCAGGCAGGCCTAATGGGGTTTGCCTGTTTTCTTCAGCTCGCCTGATTTGGTGAACTTGCCTGATCTAGGTGGTTCATTAGATCTAAGCACTTTGTTAACAGAACGAAGCCCGCTTGAGTAAAGGGGCCCACCTGAATTGGGAACATAGCTTGAAAAGTAAAGCTTGCCTGATTTGTGGGGCTCACCTGAGTTACTAAGTTTACCAGAATGGGGAACTTTGCTCATGGAGCGAGGCTCGCCTGAAATGTCAGGCTTGCCTGTAACGTCATGTTCGCCAGTTTTGGGAACTTTGCCGACAGAGCGAAGCCTGCCTGAGTAGGTGGGCTCTCCTGATAGGCTTAGTTCACCAGAACTGAGAACTTTACATTCTCGCTTGGCTCTTCTTAGGTGTGAATAGTAATTCAGGCCATTATAGGAGATGAGGGCTTGTGCTTCTTAGCGTGCGAGAGCCTGTCATCGCCACTGTTAGGCTCTCTTGGAGAGAGGAGCTTTCATGTTGATGACTAAAGCATGGTCCACGCCGATACGAACAGTTGTCTCCTCTCGCGTAGGGGGCTGTGTGGATTGCTTGGCAACCCAACGAGTAGTCCCCTAGCAGGTCTTCTTGGCCTTTGACTCAGCCTTGGTTGGTTTGGGGGAGATAGAACCCCCTGCCTTAGCTCGGGTAGACCACTCAGGCGTGGTTGCCTCGGCCACATGGGGATGGGCCACACGCATGACTCTGTGGCATCTGCGAGATGCATTCCCACCAGAAGAGGATGAAGATAAATACTCCTCGTACTTAGTTTGGTCGAACTCAATCACAAGGGACTCAACTATCATCCCCTCCGCAATTTTATCGAATTGCACCATCACCATTTCGGTTGAAGAAATAGTTTCTCTCACTGTGGACGCCATCTTCTTTAGGGGAGTAAAAATTGATTCACAAAAGGAGGAGATTTGTATTAATAAGAATGACTTATTACAAATTAAGAAATTAAATTACAACAGAAGCGAAGAGAATGCTCTTAATGTTGACTGCTGGGAAAGCCTCTCAAATACCGATGGCCTTGGTGTATCGGTACACTGGCAATCAACAAGTACTACCTAGATGAACCTCTCACAATAGCACTAAGGATTCGCTTTGTGAATAGTGTGCTTACAAGTTAGATAATCCCAGAGATCCCTCGTGGGTTGCTAGTGACAACTCACTTTTTCTGATGATTGCGTCTCCTGCGAGGTGGTCTTGACTGCTGGGAAAGCCTCTCAAATACCGATGGCCTTGGTGTATCGGTACACTGGCAATCAACAAGTACTACCTAGATGAACCTCTCACAATAGCACTAAGGATTCGCTTTGTGAATAGTGTGCTTACAAGTTAGATAATCCCAGAGATCCCTCGTGGGTTGCTAGTGACAACCCCCAGCATCAGAAGGACCCAACGTGTAGCCATGCGAAGAATATTCAAGAGAAGACTTGTGAGAACACTTGGAAAGTTCTTCAAGTGTTGAATTCAGGAGAGCCTGCCTTGATAGGCAAGGTCTCGTGTTCTGGCGAGCTTCAAACTTCTGACGAGATCTAGCTACATGTTCATTCAAGCAAGGTCCGCCTGTTTGACTGGTCTTTGGTTTGCCTTTTTGGCCAAGGCATACTTGTGGGTTAGGCTTGGGTGTCAGGCAGGCCTAATGGGGTTTGCCTGTTTTCTTCAGCTCGCCTGATTTGGTGAACTTGCCTGATCTAGGTGGTTCATTAGATCTAAGCACTTTGTTAACAGAACGAAGCCCGCTTGAGTAAAGGGGCCCACCTGAATTGGGAACATAGCTTGAAAAGTAAAGCTTGCCTGATTTGTGGGGCTCACCTGAGTTACTAAGTTTACCAGAATGGGGAACTTTGCTCATGGAGCGAGGCTCGCCTGAAATGTCAGGCTTGCCTGTAACGTCATGTTCGCCAGTTTTGGGAACTTTGCCGACAGAGCGAAGCCTGCCTGAGTAGGTGGGCTCTCCTGATAGGCTTAGTTCACCAGAACTGAGAACTTTACATTCTCGCTTGGCTCTTCTTAGGTGTGAATAGTAATTCAGGCCATTATAGGAGATGAGGGCTTGTGCTTCTTAGCGTGCGAGAGCCTGTCATCGCCACTGTTAGGCTCTCTTGGAGAGAGGAGCTTTCATGTTGATGACTAAAGCATGGTCCACGCCGATACGAACAGTTGTCTCCTCTCGCGTAGGGGGCTGTGTGGATTGCTTGGCAACCCAACGAGTAGTCCCCTAGCAGGTCTTCTTGGCCTTTGACTCAGCCTTGGTTGGTTTGGGGGAGATAGAACCCCCTGCCTTAGCTCGGGTAGACCACTCAGGCGTGGTTGCCTCGGCCACATGGGGATGGGCCACACGCATGACTCTGTGGCATCTGCGAGATGCATTCCCACCAGAAGAGGATGAAGATAAATACTCCTCGTACTTAGTTTGGTCGAACTCAATCACAAGGGACTCAACTATCATCCCCTCCGCAATTTTATCGAATTGCACCATCACCATTTCGGTTGAAGAAATAGTTTCTCTCACTGTGGACGCCATCTTCTTTAGGGGAGTAAAAATTGATTCACAAAAGGAGGAGATTTGTATTAATAAGAATGACTTATTACAAATTAAGAAATTAAATTACAACAGAAGCGAAGAGAATGCTCTTAATGTTTAACGTGCGGTCTTCGGTAGCGATGGGACACCTCCCTTGAATGCTTGTGTCGAGTTTGTTTCCCTTGGACGATCCGATCGAAACTACGGTTGAGCTTCAGTACGTGGTAGAAGCTCTTGTGTGATTGAGTTTGATTACCTGAGCTTGATGAGTATCAATGTCGAATGCTTAGAGAAGGCTAATATGCAATAGTTTGCAAAGAGCTAAGAGTCTCAAACCTGAGAGTTCAGATTGAGTCTACTTCAACAATCCAAGCTTTTGCTTAAGAATGTTCAACCAAGCTCTCAAGATGCCTAGCTGCTCAAACCCACAAGACCAATAACAAAAAGGCTTCTGATTGAAGAGTCTTAGAAATGCCAAGCTTCCAAAAACTCCCAAAAAAGCTTTCTGAAGCCCCCTTCATGTTGCCAAAGGTGGCTTATAAATAGGCAAGAAAATGTATGGTCAATTCCTTGACTTGTGGAATGTGACCGCTCATAGGTGAGGAGCACCATACCCTCCCCTATAGCTATGGGATATGACCACTACAGGTGATGAGAGCCATGCTTTCATCACTCAAGATGTGAGGCATGGGTAGGCCCACTCCTATAGGCAAGCAGCCGCTTGCACTTTTCAGGCGAGATTGGCAGGCTTACAGGCAACCTTGAGCGGCATCTGAGTGGTCAGGAGAGCTTGTAGATGAGCTTAGCGAACAGGCGGGGTCAGCTGGTTGGCCCCTCAAGCATTAGGCGAGCTTGATTCTATAGATGAGCTTTGGTTCGAGCTGGTAAACTCCCTGCATGCGAGCTTGACTCGTGCAGGCGAGCGTAGATTTCAGGCGAGCTCGACACGTATGGGTGAGTCGAGAAATTAGGTGAGCTTGACTCGTGCGGGTGAGTCAAGCAATTAGGCGAGCTCAACTCATGCGGGTGAGTCGAGAAATTAGGCGATCTTGACTTGTACAGGCGAGTCAAGACTTTGGTTGATGCAGGTGTTCGCGTGGAAAACCGTTGCTTTCTTCATTAATGAGATAATTGTCATCTTTAGTTACAACTTTTCGAGTTACAAAAGATCCGGTCTTTTATAGATCCGGTTACAATTAAATCAAAGAAAATAAAGAAAAATTACAACTCTCCTCTGTGAACAAATCACGAGCTCCTGTTTTGCGGTCGCTCGCTTTGGTGGGTTCTTTGCCTGCGCCGGGGTTAATCCGTGGACCACCGCGCGATCTGGATCCGGTCGGATCTACACGAGTATGCGGGTATTATTCCACAAAGGGAATAATAGCCGGGAGGGATTAATCCACCAAGGGAATAATCGCTCTGATCCTCTCGTTCATTGGGGGAATCGAGAGGGGATTTTGACTGTGGTCCTAACTGTAAGAAGGTTTGACCAAGTGGGTGTTTTGAGACAATCCTAACTGTAGGAAGGTTTGATCGCTCAATTTGTGGACCTCTCGTTCATTGGGGGAATCGAGAGGGGATTTTGACTGTGGTCCTAACTGTAAGAAGGTTTGACCAAGTGGGTGTTTTGAGACAATCCTAACTGTAGGAAGGTTTGATCGCTCAATTTGTGGACCTCTCGTTCATTGGGGGAATCGAGAGGGGATTTTGACTGTGGTCCTAACTGTAAGAAGGTTTGACCAAGTGGGTGTTTTGAGACAATCCTAACTGTAGGAAGGTTTGATCGCTCAATTTGTGGACCTCTCGTTCATTGGGGGAATCGAGAGGGGATTTTGACTGTGGTCCTAACTGTAAGAAGGTTTGACCAAGTGGGTGTTTTGAGACAATCCTAACTGTAGGAAGGTTTGATCGCTCAATTTGTGGACCTCTCGTTCATTGGGGGAATCGAGAGGGGATTTTGACTGTGGTCCTAACTGTAAGAAGGTTTGACCAAGTGGGTGTTTTGAGACAATCCTAACTGTAGGAAGGTTTGATCGCTCAATTTGTGGACCTCTCGTTCATTGGGGGAATCGAGAGGGGATTTTGACTGTGGTCCTAACTGTAAGAAGGTTTGACCAAGTGGGTACTTTACGTCCAGACTCTAACAGAGAGAGTGTTGAGTGCATAGACATGGTGAGAATGGGAGTTCTTATTCATTACATTGCTGTGGTTTTGGGAACTTCCCGTTACATAAATCGTCCACCCCCAGTTTCCTCTGCGGAACTGGTTCGGACATTATTATCAGTTAACTAACCGGGTTATCCTTAAGAATATTAGCTTAATATTCTCCAGGAACTTCCCGTCAAAAGTGGGGAAACAGTTTAGACTCATATACCTATTGGAGTATCAGGGAGTAGTTTAACCTCTTATACCGGTCGGAGGATTGAGAAACAGTTTATACTCGTATACTCTTTGGAGTTTTGCCGTTCTCAATTGGCTTACCTTAGCGTTATGACGCCGGCTTCAACCAAGGTCTGAATGCTATTCTTGAGAGCAAAGCAATCCTTGGTGGGATGAACGACCCTCCTGTGGTATGCACAGTACTTTGGGTCCGTAGTGTTGTCAGCTTCCTCCTGATTTGTGATAGGTGGTAGCTTGATCTTGTTACCTTCAAGGAGGGATTCGAAGATGGCTGGAACGTCTTCGTCCTTGAAGGAATACTCTCTTTGGAGTCTCGGACCCGAAGTCTTTTGCTGCCTTCGGGATTGCTGTTGTGACGCTTGATTAGCACCACCAGTAGCTGCAGGTGTTTTGCCCTTACCACGAGAGGCGAAATTTGAGTCCAGCGGATTAACCGTCGGTTGGTTCCTCTCGGCCTTCTTCCTTCTAAGGAATCGCTCAGCCTGCTCCCCTCGGGCCTTCAGATCCTTCCAAGTGTCAGACGGTGCTGTTCCCATTGCTTCCAACACGTCCAACGCAAGGTTGTTGTGGCAAGTTTGGAGGATGAATTCCTCTGTGATCGGGTCCCGGCAATTCATCGCCTTGTTCCGGAATCTTTTGACGAAGGTATCGACTAACTCTCCGTCCTTCTGCTTCTCATCGAGCAACGATCCGATAGATATCTCGGTGTCGTCGTCGAAGAAGTTGGCCAGGAACTTGGTCTCCATGTCATCCCAGCTGTTTACGCTGCCTGGCTTGAGGCGGCGATACCAATCGAAGGCGGCTCCGCGAAGAGTGCCGACGAATGACCGCACCATCAGAGGCTCATTACCAGAGATCACCCCCAAATGCGATTTGAAGTAAATCAAATGCTGGGTAGGTGAACCCATCCCATTAAACGGCGTGAAGTTAATTAGATTAAACTTCGCCGGATATGGGATCGATTCCCATTCTCTTGGGTATGGGCAAGGAATGCCTGTTTTCTTCGTCTCTTGAGCGGAAATTAGTGTGTTGATTTTGCTCTCGAGGTTCTTGATCTTCAGGTTTTCGCCGGTTTCTTCGCCAGCATTCTCATTACCACCCCCTGCGTTGACGGGAGGATCATTGGTGTTACGAGCATTTGTATCCTCATCTTCCACATTAATCGGGTTACGATGATTCTGCTCGCCTTGTTGGTTCTCCAATGCTTGGATCTGTTGGTCATGCATTTCTCTCATCTGCTGCATGGCCATCTCCATTTCAAATTTGAAACTTTTTGTCCGAATCCTACCATAGGTTGCTCGCTCTATGGTTCCGGACTGCAGACGGGTTCTAGGTCGGGAAGCTTTCAGAATCGACTCGAAATCTTCTCGTGCCGATGTCCCTTTGCTCGTCATGTTGGTGGTGACCCTCGGAAATTCTCCGTCTTCAATCACCCTTCTTCTTCGTTGGAAGCGCCTAGGCCTTGGTTTTGGCGTTTCCGCATTGAGTCTTTCAAAAACTGAAACTCTTTCGGGGACCGCCTTAATGCAATTGCATTCCGACAATACCGCCCGAATGAGTTTGGAACAGGGACATTGAATTTCCCGTTCTCGGGGACTCCTCTTCCTGGTTCTATTCGTACCCCCAGCACGATAGTACAACTCGTCATTTTGATAGTCAGAGTAACCTATCGTGTGCGGGCACGCCTTCTCAGGTACAACACAATCATTATCAGATGATAATGTACAACACAATCATTATCAGATGATAATGTTTCCATCTAAGGTTACCCGCCTCAAAACCTGCCTTTTTGGGCGTGAATTTTCGGCGCGATCTTGGACTTCAATGCGCAAATTGGTGCGCGCAGCTGCCTTGAGGTCTTTGTCATGCTGGAGGTGATGGCGACCCCCAGTATGTTGAGTCGTTCTGGGCTTCTTCATCGGGCCCAAACGCTCGTGAATTGGAGCTTTGCCTCTCTCGTCAGGAATTGGACCGAGGCGCTCCATAATTGATTTCTTCTTGCGGGATGACTCTGCATGATCTCCCGGAGAAGTTATTGGGATTGACGGCGACTTTGGTTGACTCGCCGGAATTTGACCTTCCTTAGAAGGCTGCACTGGTTGCTTTTTGGCCGGAGTCGCCACTTCAGACTTAGGCTTCCAGACTTGTCGTGTTGGTGGTGGCTTCTTCTCCACCTCCTTTTGCAGCTTTCTACGGGCTTCCTGAGCTTGAGCCCGTGCCTGCGCTGACATCGCGCGGCGCTTGCGAATACGCTCCTCGAGCGTCGAACGGTTCCGTTTGACGCGGACCCATTCTTTCTTTGGCGGCTTGGAAGAGTCGCCATTCATTGGTGGTTGAGGCTGTTTGCCTCTTCTGTTCTTCAACTCCGCGTGGTAGCGGAATCCGTCCGTAGACTCCATCGCCTTAGCGAATTGCCGCGCGAGGCGTTGACGACGCCTCTGGCGGGCTCTCTTTGAGAGAGTCACAACGCCCTGAACAGTAGAGGCGTTGGCGGGAGTTGGGTCGACCTGATTGGAGGTCGGTGGAACTTCATTTGACGCAACTTCGGCGTCAGTTGGGTTGAGAGCTTCGTGGGCTTCCCGAGCAGCTTCAAACCAACGAGCTTTTCTCCCGGAGGAGAACTTCTTGGACTTGCGGGGGGAGATAGAGCCGGACGAGGACACGTACTCCTCGAACTTGGCTTGGTCGAACTCGTACTCGACCTCCTCCACGACCGGGATTGCAATCCGCGGCTGCGACGCATCGATCTCGTTGGCGAGATCGTCGGCTCCCACTGTGGTCGCCAGATTGTTCGCGTGGAAAACTGTTTTCTTTTTCATTGATATGATTGTCATCTTGGGTTACAAAGATCCGGTCTTTTATAGATCCGGTTACAACTAAATCAAAGAAAATAAAGAAAAATTACAACTCTCCTCTGTGAACAAATCACGAGCTCCTGTTTTGCGGTCGCTCGCTTTGGTGGGTTCTTTGCCTGCGCCGGGGTTAATCCGTGGACCACCGCGCGATCTAGATCCGGTCGGATCTACACGAGTATGCGGGTATTATTCCACGAAGGGAATAATAGCCGGGAGGGATTAATCCACCAAGGGAATAATCGCTCAGATCTCGAGATCTAAGACCAAGCTTAGATCTGGAGTGTAGTCTCGTGTAGATCTCAGATCTGTTCTTTCTTCCTCTCGAGATCCTGCCTTTTCTGACGTGGATGGTCGCCGAGGATCAGATCTGAATGGTGCAAGTCTTCTGGTCTTCAAGCTCCGAGTTCACTCTTCAATCCGGCAGAGTTTCGGCTCTTGAAAGTTCGACCCCTGAAAATGAACATCTCTAGGCCTATTTATAGGCTCTCAGGACAGTGGCTGCAAAAAGGGAATTGTCGGCCACCTCTGGCCACTGTCGGCCACCTCGGGGTGGCCGACACTGTGCCTAGCCACCTTGGGGTGGCTCGGCTCATGGCCGAGCCACCCCAAGGTGGCTCGGCCACCGAGCCACCCCGAGGTGGCTCGGC
>NC_033795.1:69691237-69717909 GCF_001876935.1 Asparagus officinalis | reverse complement strand
GAGCCACCTCAAGGTGGCTCGGCTAAGGCCGAGCCGCCTTGAGGTGGCTCGGCTTTGGCCGAGCCCCCGCGGGCGGTGTTTTCCGACTTCTTCGCGTCGTTTTCCGTTGTCTCGTTTGTCCGTGTTTCGGTTGATCTGAGACTCTGATTTGATGATCTGATTTGGCAGTAAGTTGGATTCCTGATTTGGCAGTAAATCCGCTTCTGAGTTCGAGTCCGAAATTGATCTTGATTCGATCGTGATTCGTCCGAGTCTGCTCTCGGTTGGATGACTCGTTGATTCCTCAACTCATTAGCTTAATTCTGCACTCGGGTGGATTCATTCCGTCGCTTCTGTGCGATTCGTCGATCTCGTCGCCTCGTTGGTTCGTCGGTTTGTGCCGAGCTATGCTAGGGGACCTATAAGCAATTTTATATGCCTACAGCAGGCGAGCAAAGCATTGGCGAGTCAAGCGTGCAGGCAAGCTCTGCTTGGCTTTTTGAATGCAGGCGAGTTTGACTTGGGTTGGCAAGCCAAGTAAACAGGCGAGCTTTGCTTGACCTCCTGAATGCAGGCGAGCTTGACTTGCTGTGGCAAGTCAAGCAAACAGGTGAGCTCTGCTTGGCCTCTTGAATGTAGGCGAGCTTGACTTGGGCTGGCAAGCCAAGCAAACAGGCGAGCTTTTCTTAGCCTCCTGAATGTAGGCGAGCTTGACTTACACTGCCAAGTCAAGCAAACAGGTGAGGTTTGCTTAGCCTTCTGAATGTAGGCGAGCTTGACTTGCGTTGGCAAGTCAAGCAAACAATCGAGCTTTGCTTGGCCTCCTGAATGTAGGCGAGTTTTGCTTTCTTTGAGCACGCAGGCAAACTCAAACAGGCGAGATTTGAGTTCTCTTGTGTAAAGGCAATTTTTATTGCCTACACACACTCAATGAATAAATCAAATAACCTAAAAAAGAAAATTCTAAACTAAATAAAAAATAACTCCCTCCGCAACAATGGCTCTAAAAACTTGTTGAGTGATAGATGTGTGTGTTGTTGTAAGTACACAATCAAGTTAGAGTATAGAAAATATTTAACCATAGGGAGGAGGTTTTTAAAAATTTTAAATTAGATTTTTTTTCTTTTTGAAAGTTTTTAGAAAAGAGATTTTTATGAAAAGGGGTAGAAAAAGGGGTTTTAAATTTTTGATAAAGAAGAGCAAAAGAACTAGAAAAAGGGATAGAGGAATGGAAAGAATAGAAATAAAAATAAGAAAAGAGAAAATAAAAAAAATAAAAAAATAAAATAAGAGAAAAAGAAGAATGAAAATGGAGAAGTAAAAGGACTAGAAAGAAAATACAAATGCCAAAAGAATTAGAACGAGAAAGAAAAGATAAAAACTTAACAAAATGAGGGATTAAAAAGGAATTAAACTAAGAAATTAAGATATATTTTGCTAGATAAATATTTATTAGAAATTGCTCTCTTTTTTATTTATTTTTAGAATTAAAAAGAATAACCTATAATTCTCATTCAAGGAAGCAAAATTTACAATGATAGGTTTTAAAAATATTATTAAACCATTGGCACAAAGTATAACCTATCAAATTAGAATATTCTATCAATTATTATTTTAATAGATTAATCTATGCATAAATAAAATTAGGGCATAAAAGAGACAAATCTAATTCTAATACATAAGTTATACTAGTTTCATATTTCCTAGTTATTCTTAGAATTTTAGCCACACATTTTATTAAATCCTAAATTATGAGTAAATAAATAATGTATGAATAAATAGTAAAGAAAAGAAACTACTTATCAAAAGCAAATAAAAACAAGAAAATAAACTAACTACCTCAGTATAAAAATAAATCTATACATAAATTAAGCAAGAAAAAATAACTAATCATGAAAATTAAATAAGTAATGCAAATATAAATTAAAGGATTTAAATCTAACCTATTTCTTGAACATGCAATTCTAATTTAATAAGAAAATTTAAAAACTAAAAACTCACACTACCAAGGGTTGACCCTTTGTGTAGACCAAAGAAAAATCTTCGGTCTTGATAAAAACTATAGAATAAGAAGAAATTTATTGAGGTAAAAATAATTTTTATTTTTATAGAAAAATTAAAGTTTTATTATATTTGAAGGGCAACTAAAGAAAGCCTCTGTTATCCCCAAAAGAATATTTACAAAATTTTTACACATTTCTCACCCTAACTCTCTACCCCCAATCTATAGATTTCATAAACAAATATGAGCTTTTGGATTAAACTTGGCCCCTAAGAATCAATTTTCAGCCATAGGATGCAAGACTAGAAAAGTCTGCATAGGATTTTAGAATATTTGTAGTTTTGCAACTAGTTCACTCAAATGATCATGGCATGAGTCTACAACTCTAATTTGACTCAAACTTGATTCTTTTAATTTGTAATTGAAATTCAAAAAATATTATATAGTTTTAGTTGAATCAAACAAAATTATCCTATGCACTTTCACTTGAAACACGTTCTAGCACCCCTAATGATGAGCTATCATGGTCATTTTTTATTCAATTTTTGTTAGGCTTTTATTGAGCTTAATTGAACTTCAATTTGGCTAAAGATATCTTTACTTGATCTCTTATTTTTTTTTTCCCACAAAACAATATAATAACATAATATTAATCATTTACTTGAATTAAACTTATTTAAAACTAGGGGTATGAAAATGTAATAAAGCATGATAACCACTATCCCATTTTGTTGAGGTGTTCATGGAGAAGAGAACTCATATATAATTTCCTTTTCTAAACAAAAATATTCTAATAAAGCATTTTTAAACTTTCCACCATGATCTAACCTTAAGGTTTTAATGGGGAGATCTAATTCTTTTCCCATTTGTTTTGCAAGATTTTTGAAAATTTTGAAGCACTTGATGATCATGTTTTATTGCATTTTCATACCCTTATTTTAAATATGTTTCATGCAAATAAATGATTAATATTATGTCTTATCCTATTTTATAGAAAAAATAAAGAACATAAATAAGAGCTTAAATTAAAATATGATAAGCCTAATTGAAGCTCAATAATGTTCGAGAAAACTCAAGAAAAATTGGACCAAATATGACCACGATTGCTCCTCTTTAGAGGAGTCATAATGCATTTTAAGTGAAAGTATACAAGATAATTTAATTTGAACTAGCTAAAAATCATATAATATTATTTTTCTTTCATTGTGTATCTAACAATTCAAGTTTGAGTCAAATGAGAGTTGTAGAGCTCAAGGTATGATTGTTTTAGTGAACTAGTGACAGAATTGTAAATAGCCTGAAATCTAGTGCAGAAGTTTCTAGATTGCATCCTATGGCCAAAATTTATTTATCAGGGGCCAAATTTCATCCAAGGGCTCATATTGATTTATGTCAATTATAAATAAGGATAGCAGTAAGGGTGCAAGATATGTAAAATTTTATAAATGCTCATTTAGAGGATAGGAGTGCTATTCTTTGAGAAAATCTTCCAAATATTGCAAAACAATAGTTTTGTAATAAAAATAAAAATTATTTTTCTTCTTCAAATTTCTTTTTATTTTCTTGTGTTGGTGAAGACTTGACCATTTTTCTTTGGTCTACACAATGGGCCAATCCCTTGCAATATGAGTTTCTTTTAAGTTTTTAATTTTTCTTATTTAATTAGAATTGCTTTTTTAGAAATTAATTTAGATTAATTTTAACTTATGCTTTGCTTTATTTGATTAATATTCATGCTTAGTTAGTTTTTCTTGCTTCATTTTGGGAGTGGATTTGTTTTAATCAATGATTAGAGAGTTCGTTTATTTTCTTTCTTTTATTTAGTTTTTATAATTAGTTTCTATTCTTGCCTTTTTATCCATGATTTCTTTTTTATCATAATTTAGAATTTAAGAAAATGTATGGCTAAAATTTTTAGGGTAATTAGGATAAGATGAAGGGAAAATTGTGTCAAGGCCCCAATAATAATAACCTCATGTGACCTAGTCCTTCCACCTTTTCCCCATGTGGATCAGCCCTAATAAATGTCACCTCATGTGATTCAGCTCTTTATTTCATATCAACTAAGCACAAAGAAAGAGAACAAATAGAAAAGCCGAAAATACCCTCATTTCTTTCTCTCTTTTCTCTCCAGATCTAAATCTGCCCCTCCTTCCTCCTCTCATCTCCTCCTTTCTCCTAACCCATTTCTTTCCTCCTCTCTCTTTCTTACTTCTTTTTTTCTCAGACACCGACATCCCCCTCCACCACCATTGACCATTTCGGCCATGTTGTTTGCTCCTTTTCTCCTACTAATTTTGTCCGCTCTCTCTTTCTTTTCACCCAAAACTAAAAAAAAGCCCTCAAATCCATCAGAGTTCTAGCCAGAGGATCCATAAAAGAACAGATTGATCTCCGACACTAAAGGTGAAGAGGTGGTGAAGAGCGAGGCAGAGGACGTAGTGTAGGAGGAGGACAAGGAGGAGCTCGAGGCCGTTGCAAATTCAAGACCTCTAAGCTATCAGTTTTTTTGATAATGTTCGATTATTATATTTAAATCTAAGATGGAATATTAAGTCTAATGACTTAGAAGTAAAGTCCGATGGCTTGTATGTTAAATCTATTGAGTTGAATAATAAGTCAAATAGCTTATATATTAAGTCTAATTTGTTGAACATTTTATATGTTAAGTCCAGTTTGGTTCGTGTTAAGTCCAGTTTGGTTCTTGTTAAGTCTAGTTTGGTTCATGTTAAGTCCAGTTTAGTTCGTATTAAGTCTATTTTAGTTCATGTTAAGTCCAATTCGGTGCACGTTAAGACCAAATTAGTTCATATTAAGTTCAATTTGGTTCATGTTAAGTCTAATTCAACTTGTTTTAAATCTAAAAACAAGTTAAGTTAGACTTAACATAAATTAGATTGAACTTAATAAGAACTTAAATTAGACTTAACATGAATCAAATTGGATCTAACATAAAAGTAGACTTAAAACAAGTTGAATTAGACTTAACATAATTTAAATCAGACTTAACTGGAATTTGATTAGACTTAACACGATTTAAATTAGACTTAAAATGAATCAAATTGGACTTAATATGAAACTAGATATGAAACAAGTTAAATTAGGCTTAACATGATTTAAATTAGACTTAATAGGAATCAAATTGGACTTAACATGAACCAAATTGGACCTAACATGAACCAAATTGGTCTTAACATGAGCTAAATTGGACATAATGTGAACCAAACTAGACATATCGTGAACCAAATTGGACTTAATAGGAACCAAAATGGACTTAACACGAATCAAATTGGACTTAACATGAACCAAACTAGACTTAACACGAACAAAACTAGTTTGGTACGTGTTAAGTCCAATTTGGTTCTTGTTAAGTCCACTTTGTTGGCCTTCTTGTTTTGATGATGTTTAACAAACAATTTACTTCTAATGTTGTTTGTCTAGTATTTATATTTTTGTATTTATTCTAGGCAAACAACGAGTTGGATGATGGATGGAATAGAGCTTCAACGATCATATCCAAAGGAGGTTGGCAGAATTGTGGAGTAAAGCCTACGTAATTCAAGTTAAAGATCCAATTACAAGCTTCATCCGCAAGTGTACCAAGTCAAGCTTATTGAAGATCAAGATCGGTTTGGGTAATCTAGTTTAGGTTTAATATTATGTGTGTTAGATACTCTAAGCTCAATATCATATACACACACATTTTATTGGTTTCCTTGTATATATATGTAGTCATATATATATACAACACAAGTTTTGGTTTTTATGTTTATAAATATGAAATTACATATTTCATATTTATTATTGTGATTTGGTTTAACTACTTAGATATGAAACAAATATATTTTCATATACATACTCATATGTTTCATTTTCTATTGTATTTGTAAAAATATTGTATTCTTAGTTTTTGGACTTAACAATAATCATATACATATTTTATTAAGTCTACATAATCATTATGCAAAGTTTCAAAACATAGTTTAGCCTAAATATCAAAATTCATATGTTTACATTTTCGTTGTAGCATGTTTATTATAATGTCTACAATCATTCCCCAAAGTTTTATATTTTTTAGAATTTATTTGATATTTTTAAACAGTGTTTTAAAATCAGAAAATTATTCAAAACTGTAATATTTCATATATCAGTTCACGGTCGACCGCCACGGTCTTGGTCTGTTTGGTCTTTTCCTTTGGGGTTTTTGTTGTTGCTTCCTCTTCCTATATAAACCCCCAAACCCCCTTCTATCTCAGTAACCAATGGGATGTTTTAAACAAGTTTATAAAAGTTTTAACAGGGGTTTAAGTTTGGTTTAAAGCTGTTTTGGTTGGTTCACAAGTGGAGGAGATCATCTACTTTGTTTGAGCTTTTTTTTAATCCATCTCTCCATCTTGTTTTTCAGAGAAGAATTCCTAAACTCTATTTCTAGCTATTTATTGTTTTATTCATAATTTCTATATGCTAGATTTTATTTGAGTTTAGTTGTTTTATTTATTCTCATTGTTACACACACCCACATGAGCTTTTAGTATTTACATACATAGTATATTAGGGTTGTGAGAAATTGTAACATTGAGTTGAGCTTTAATTAAGTTCTCACATTGTATTAGAGAACAAATCATTTGTTATCTTTGTGAGATTGTAAAGTTTTCGGTTAGCTAGAAAACCGAGTGTGAGGAGTGGACGTTGATCGGTGAACGTTGAAAACTGACATTGTTAGTGAGTGTATACGTTGATCGGTGATCGTTGAAAACCGACATAGTGTGGTTGTAAACGTTATTCGGGTGAGCGTAGAAAACCTGGTTGTGATAGTGGATTTCTCCCCGGGAGAGGGGAGCGGAGACGTAGGACGGAAGGTCCGAACTCCGTGATCATATCGTGTGTTTGAGTTTGCTTTGGCGCACTTAATCTTATGTTTATATTTCTTGTCGCCATTGTCCATAGCTCATTATTTTTATCATCTACTATCTAGTTCATATTATATCACCCTTGTGTTAGTTTATATACCCTTGCATATAATTTTATCATATAGGATATATCCCATTGTTCATATTGCATATTCTTGCTTATATCATATTGTATATCTATCTTCCAAGAATAATATTTAAATTAGTTTTAATTGGTATAAAATCAGATTAGATTAACATAAGACCCTAAACACCCCCCTCTAAGGTCTAACAATTGGTATCAGAGCTTGGTGCCCTTTGATTTAAGGTCTAATCGCCTTGAGTTAAAGATCCAAGTTATCTTTTTGTGCTAATCCAATTTTTAATTTTTGTATCTTGATTACATATATACATTATGGATTTGAACGATGCATCTTGTTTAGGTTATGCCATCAATATTGCTCCTAGATTAGATAATTTTTCCTATGCCCAATGGTGTGCTATATTTAAACTTTTTGTTCAATCTAAACACTTTGATTTATAAAAAATTATAGATGATGCTTATTTTGTGCCCACTATGGAGAAATCCAAGTGGAATACAAATGATCATCGCATGTTTACAATAAATAATATTTTGTTAGAATATTTGCTAAATGCTCTTGATTCATCTATGTCTAACAAATTTGTTCATTTTGATAGTGCTTATACCTTATGGAAACTTATTGAAGCACATCAAGGGGACTTGAAGGCTATCCGACAAGCTTTGGAGGATCGGGCTTTAAGTTCATATGGAGCATCATGCACACGGCCACTAGACGATACCCTAGTGAGGTTTGCGAGTTCGAATCTATTAATGACTTATCTAGTGATGAACTTACTTGTGCTAGTGAAAGATTATTGCATGCCTACAAGAAATTGTAAAATGATTTTATTGATTTAAAAAGCAAGCATGAGGATTTGAAATCCGATCATGAGTTGTTAGCATCTAAGTTTGAAACTATTTCTAATGAAAATGTGATCCTTAAAGAAAACAATAAAAAATTAAAATTGGATCTTGTTTCTTCAACTTTAAATGTTGCTAGTTTAACTCATGAAAGAGATAATATCATGTTAGAAGAAGAGAACATACAAAATGATACTGCTTCTTTTACAAATGATTATTTATGTTCTACTTCTAATAAAAATACATATGTGCCTAAAAATAAAGATTTGAATCTTATGAATAAATGCATTTCATCTTTAGATTCAACTTTGAAAACATGCATTAATAATCATAAGAGGCTTATGGATATGTGTGCCAAGTCTAGTGCAACATCCACTCATTATGCACACATATATAGCAAAGTTTACAAATGCTCTAATTGCGGTCGAAAAGGTCATTTATCAAAATTTTGCTATGATGCACACAAACATAAGAATGCTAATGCTCCTTGTGCATCTCATGTAGCTTCTTTCTTGTGCATCTCATAAGGCTTCTTCATCACATACACATGCACATACTCATCATGTTCATCATAAGCATGCTCATGTGTTTAAATGTGATATTTTTGGTCGTTTTGGTCATTTGGCCAAATATTGTTTTGATTTGAAAAATAAGTCTTATTTGCCAAATGTTTCTAGTAGACCACATGTTTACAAATGTAATGTTTGTGGTAGATTTGGCCACTTAGGAAAGTTTTGTTTTGATAATGTTTCACATTTGCAAAAAGCTTCAAATAATTTACCTTTGTTTGTAAATGTTCCACGTGCACCTTTTAATGGTCAACATAAGCAAATGCTTCCTTTCCATTGTACATATTACAATCGGAAAAGTCATTTGAGTGATTATTGCTATGACCGATCCCGTACACCACATATGCCCAAGAGGGTTCATAACCCTAGGGCTTTGAGTTTAAATGATAGGGGTCATGTCCCTAAATTTTTTGGTACCAAGAGTTCTTGGGTACCAAAACAAATTTAAATGATAGGGGTCATGTCCCTAAATTTTTTGGTACCAAGAGTTCTTGGGTACCAAAACAAATTTAATTTTAAATCAAGAATTTTAGTGTTCTTATTTTTTCTTTTCTTGTTTTTGAAAATAATGTTTTAAAATCTTTTTGTTATGAAAACAAATTTTCTTTTATCAAATCTTTTGTTTTCTTTTGTTATGAAAACAAATTTTCTTTTATCAAATCTTTTGTTTTCATGATTATTAGTTTTGATTTTGATAAGAGGTTTGTGTTTATATTTTGTTTTCATGATTATTAGTTTTGATTTTGATAAGAGGTTTGTGTTTATATAACCCTCCGGGTTTATTAGGTGTTTATTTCTAAATCTTGTTTACCGGGTGCTAAAGATATTTATATGGGTTGATACTAGCTCAAGAGCTAGATATAGTTGCCTCTCTTGATTTTTGAATCAATGATGATTTGATTTTACGTTTTTGGAATTAAATTTGATTTATGATTTCTTTTGGTTGATTTGTTTTCATTTAAAAACTTTTTGCATGATTATCATGTTCCTCTTCTTTTGATTTCATAAATCTATTCTTTTATATGGTTTTTATATTTTTTGTGTTAATGAGACACTTTTTTCATATTAACATATTTATATGTGTTCTCATTATCTTTTTTGTATGTGAGTTATGTTTAGCATGTTTTTAATCTATGCTTTCTCACATATGCATGCCTTAGCATTTATTTCATACATTTATGAGGCATTTTGATAGGGGGAGCATTCCCTATATCTTTCTAAGTGTTATGCTCACCCATGCTTATAGGTAGGGGGAGCTTTCGCTCTCTTTCATCTATATGATTTTCCCCTTTTTGATGTTGTCAAAGGGGGAGAAATATTATGAGTATATTCTTTCTTGTTTATATGCATGATATATTATACTTTGTATATTCATTTCCTTTCATGCATATATCCTTTTTGTAAATTGTTTGTCATCATCAAAAAGGGGGAGATTATTGGCCTTCTTGTTTTGATGATGTTTAACAAACAATTTACTTCTAATATTGTTTGTCTAGTATTTGTATTATTGTATTTATTCTAGGCAAACAACGAGTTGGAGGATGGATGGAATAGAGCTTCAACGATCATATCTGTTCGCGTGGAAAACTGTTGCTTTCTTCATTAATGAGATAATTGTCATCTTGGATTACAAAGATCCGGTCTTTTATAGATCCGGTTACAACTAAATCAAAGAAAGAAGAAAAAAAGTAAAAATTATAACTTTCCTCTTGTGAACAAATCGCGAGCTCCTGTTTTGCGGCCGCTCGCTTGTGTGGGTTCTTTGCCTGCGCCGGGGTTGTTTGCCGTGGACCACCGCGCGATCTAGATCCGGTCGGATCTACACGATTATGCGGGTATTATTCCACGAAGGGAATAATAGCCGGGAGGGATTAATCCACCAAGGGAATAATCGCTCGGATCTCGAGATCTAAGACCAAGCTTAGATCTGGAGTATGACCTCGTGTAGATCTCAGATCTGTTCTTTCTTCCTCTCGAGATCCTGCCTTTTCTGACGTGGATGGTCGCCGAGGATCAGATCTGTACGTCCAAGTCTTCAAGTCTTCAAATATGGAAGCAATTTTGAGGACTTATCGCTCTATTGAAGAGAGTCGATAAGTGAATATTTGTCAGAGGTGTAGTGTTAACGTGACAAGAAGAATATTGCTATGGAAGCAATTTTGAGGACTTATCGCTCTATTGAAGAGAGTCGATAAGTGAATATTTGTCAGAGGTGTAGTGTTAACGTGACAAGAAGAATATTGCTATGGAAGCAATTTTGAGGACTTATCGCTCTATTGAAGAGAGTCGATAAGTGAATATTTGTCAGAGGTGTAGTGTTAACGTGACAAGAAGAATATTGCTATGGAAGCAATTTTGAGGACTTATCGCTCTATTGAAGAGAGTCGATAAGTGAATATTTGTCAGAGGTGTAGTGTTAACGTGACAAGAAGAATATTGCTATGGAAGCAATTTTGAGGACTTATCGCTCTATTGAAGAGAGTCGATAAGTGAATATTTGTCAGAGGTGTAGTGTTAACGTGACAAGAAGAATATTGCTATGGAAGCAATTTTGAGGACTTATCGCTCTATTGAAGAGAGTCGATAAGTGAATATTTGTCAGAGGTGTAGTGTTAACGTGACAAGAAGAATATTGCTATGGAAGCAATTTTGAGGACTTATCGCTCTATTGAAGAGAGTCGATAAGTGAATATTTGTCAGAGGTGTAGTGTTAACGTGACAAGAAGAATATTGCTATGGAAGCAATTTTGAGGACTTATCGCTCTATTGAAGAGAGTCGATAAGTGAATATTTGTCAGAGGTGTAGTGTTAACGTGACAAGAAGAATATTGCTATGGAAGCAATTTTGAGGACTTATCGCTCTATTGAAGAGAGTCGATAAGTGAATATTTGTCAGAGGTGTAGTGTTAACGTGACAAGAAGAATATTGCTATGGAAGCAATTTTGAGGACTTATCGCTCTATTGAAGAGAGTCGATAAGTGAATATTTGTCAGAGGTGTAGTGTTAACGTGACAAGAAGAATATTGCTATGGAAGCAATTTTGAGGACTTATCGCTCTATTGAAGAGAGTCGATAAGTGAATATTTGTCAGAGGTGTAGTGTTAACGTGACAAGAAGAATATTGCTATGGAAGCAATTTTGAGGACTTATCGCTCTATTGAAGAGAGTCGATAAGTGAATATTTGTCAGAGGTGTAGTGTTAACGTGACAAGAAGAATATTGCTATGGAAGCAATTTTGAGGACTTATCGCTCTATTGAAGAGAGTCGATAAGTGAATATTTGTCAGAGGTGTAGTGTTAACGTGACAAGAAGAATATTGCTATGGAAGCAATTTTGAGGACTTATCGCTCTATTGAAGAGAGTCGATAAGTGAATATTTGTCAGAGGTGTAGTGTTAACGTGACAAGAAGAATATTGCTATGGAAGCAATTTTGAGGACTTATCGCTCTATTGAAGAGAGTCGATAAGTGAATATTTGTCAGAGGTGTAGTGTTAACGTGACAAGAAGAATATTGCTATGGAAGCAATTTTGAGGACTTATCGCTCTATTGAAGAGAGTCGATAAGTGAATATTTGTCAGAGGTGTAGTGTTAACGTGACAAGAAGAATATTGCTATGGAAGCAATTTTGAGGACTTATCGCTCTATTGAAGAGAGTCGATAAGTGAATATTTGTCAGAGGTGTAGTGTTAACGTGACAAGAAGAATATTGCTATGGAAGCAATTTTGAGGACTTATCGCTCTATTGAAGAGAGTCGATAAGTGAATATTTGTCAGAGGTGTAGTGTTAACGTGACAAGAAGAATATTGCTATGGAAGCAATTTTGAGGACTTATCGCTCTATTGAAGAGAGTCGATAAGTGAATATTTGTCAGAGGTGTAGTGTTAACGTGACAAGAAGAATATTGCTATGGAAGCAATTTTGAGGACTTATCGCTCTATTGAAGAGAGTCGATAAGTGAATATTTGTCAGAGGTGTAGTGTTAACGTGACAAGAAGAATATTGCTATGGAAGCAATTTTGAGGACTTATCGCTCTATTGAAGAGAGTCGATAAGTGAATATTTGTCAGAGGTGTAGTGTTAACGTGACAAGAAGAATATTGCTATGGAAGCAATTTTGAGGACTTATCGCTCTATTGAAGAGAGTCGATAAGTGAATATTTGTCAGAGGTGTAGTGTTAACGTGACAAGAAGAATATTGCTATGGAAGCAATTTTGAGGACTTATCGCTCTATTGAAGAGAGTCGATAAGTGAATATTTGTCAGAGGTGTAGTGTTAACGTGACAAGAAGAATATTGCTATGGAAGCAATTTTGAGGACTTATCGCTCTATTGAAGAGAGTCGATAAGTGAATATTTGTCAGAGGTGTAGTGTTAACGTGACAAGAAGAATATTGCTATGGAAGCAATTTTGAGGACTTATCGCTCTATTGAAGAGAGTCGATAAGTGAATATTTGTCAGAGGTGTAGTGTTAACGTGACAAGAAGAATATTGCTATGGAAGCAATTTTGAGGACTTATCGCTCTATTGAAGAGAGTCGATAAGTGAATATTTGTCAGAGGTGTAGTGTTAACGTGACAAGAAGAATATTGCTATGGAAGCAATTTTGAGGACTTATCGCTCTATTGAAGAGAGTCGATAAGTGAATATTTGTCAGAGGTGTAGTGTTAACGTGACAAGAAGAATATTGCTATGGAAGCAATTTTGAGGACTTATCGCTCTATTGAAGAGAGTCGATAAGTGAATATTTGTCAGAGGTGTAGTGTTAACGTGACAAGAAGAATATTGCTATGGAAGCAATTTTGAGGACTTATCGCTCTATTGAAGAGAGTCGATAAGTGAATATTTGTCAGAGGTGTAGTGTTAACGTGACAAGAAGAATATTGCTATGGAAGCAATTTTGAGGACTTATCGCTCTATTGAAGAGAGTCGATAAGTGAATATTTGTCAGAGGTGTAGTGTTAACGTGACAAGAAGAATATTGCTATGGAAGCAATTTTGAGGACTTATCGCTCTATTGAAGAGAGTCGATAAGTGAATATTTGTCAGAGGTGTAGTGTTAACGTGACAAGAAGAATATTGCTATGGAAGCAATTTTGAGGACTTATCGCTCTATTGAAGAGAGTCGATAAGTGAATATTTGTCAGAGGTGTAGTGTTAACGTGACAAGAAGAATATTGCTATGGAAGCAATTTTGAGGACTTATCGCTCTATTGAAGAGAGTCGATAAGTGAATATTTGTCAGAGGTGTAGTGTTAACGTGACAAGAAGAATATTGCTATGGAAGCAATTTTGAGGACTTATCGCTCTATTGAAGAGAGTCGATAAGTGAATATTTGTCAGAGGTGTAGTGTTAACGTGACAAGAAGAATATTGCTATGGAAGCAATTTTGAGGACTTATCGCTCTATTGAAGAGAGTCGATAAGTGAATATTTGTCAGAGGTGTAGTGTTAACGTGACAAGAAGAATATTGCTATGGAAGCAATTTTGAGGACTTATCGCTCTATTGAAGAGAGTCGATAAGTGAATATTTGTCAGAGGTGTAGTGTTAACGTGACAAGAAGAATATTGCTATGGAAGCAATTTTGAGGACTTATCGCTCTATTGAAGAGAGTCGATAAGTGAATATTTGTCAGAGGTGTAGTGTTAACGTGACAAGAAGAATATTGCTATGGAAGCAATTTTGAGGACTTATCGCTCTATTGAAGAGAGTCGATAAGTGAATATTTGTCAGAGGTGTAGTGTTAACGTGACAAGAAGAATATTGCTATGGAAGCAATTTTGAGGACTTATCGCTCTATTGAAGAGAGTCGATAAGTGAATATTTGTCAGAGGTGTAGTGTTAACGTGACAAGAAGAATATTGCTATGGAAGCAATTTTGAGGACTTATCGCTCTATTGAAGAGAGTCGATAAGTGAATATTTGTCAGAGGTGTAGTGTTAACGTGACAAGAAGAATATTGCTATGGAAGCAATTTTGAGGACTTATCGCTCTATTGAAGAGAGTCGATAAGTGAATATTTGTCAGAGGTGTAGTGTTAACGTGACAAGAAGAATATTGCTATGGAAGCAATTTTGAGGACTTATCGCTCTATTGAAGAGAGTCGATAAGTGAATATTTGTCAGAGGTGTAGTGTTAACGTGACAAGAAGAATATTGCTATGGAAGCAATTTTGAGGACTTATCGCTCTATTGAAGAGAGTCGATAAGTGAATATTTGTCAGAGGTGTAGTGTTAACGTGACAAGAAGAATATTGCTATGGAAGCAATTTTGAGGACTTATCGCTCTATTGAAGAGAGTCGATAAGTGAATATTTGTCAGAGGTGTAGTGTTAACGTGACAAGAAGAATATTGCTATGGAAGCAATTTTGAGGACTTATCGCTCTATTGAAGAGAGTCGATAAGTGAATATTTGTCAGAGGTGTAGTGTTAACGTGACAAGAAGAATATTGCTATGGAAGCAATTTTGAGGACTTATCGCTCTATTGAAGAGAGTCGATAAGTGAATATTTGTCAGAGGTGTAGTGTTAACGTGACAAGAAGAATATTGCTATGGAAGCAATTTTGAGGACTTATCGCTCTATTGAAGAGAGTCGATAAGTGAATATTTGTCAGAGGTGTAGTGTTAACGTGACAAGAAGAATATTGCTATGGAAGCAATTTTGAGGACTTATCGCTCTATTGAAGAGAGTCGATAAGTGAATATTTGTCAGAGGTGTAGTGTTAACGTGACAAGAAGAATATTGCTATGGAAGCAATTTTGAGGACTTATCGCTCTATTGAAGAGAGTCGATAAGTGAATATTTGTCAGAGGTGTAGTGTTAACGTGACAAGAAGAATATTGCTATGGAAGCAATTTTGAGGACTTATCGCTCTATTGAAGAGAGTCGATAAGTGAATATTTGTCAGAGGTGTAGTGTTAACGTGACAAGAAGAATATTGCTATGGAAGCAATTTTGAGGACTTATCGCTCTATTGAAGAGAGTCGATAAGTGAATATTTGTCAGAGGTGTAGTGTTAACGTGACAAGAAGAATATTGCTATGGAAGCAATTTTGAGGACTTATCGCTCTATTGAAGAGAGTCGATAAGTGAATATTTGTCAGAGGTGTAGTGTTAACGTGACAAGAAGAATATTGCTATGGAAGCAATTTTGAGGACTTATCGCTCTATTGAAGAGAGTCGATAAGTGAATATTTGTCAGAGGTGTAGTGTTAACGTGACAAGAAGAATATTGCTATGGAAGCAATTTTGAGGACTTATCGCTCTATTGAAGAGAGTCGATAAGTGAATATTTGTCAGAGGTGTAGTGTTAACGTGACAAGAAGAATATTGCTA
Organism: Asparagus officinalis; assembly: GCF_001876935.1. Lineage (NCBI taxonomy): Eukaryota > Viridiplantae > Streptophyta > Magnoliopsida > Asparagales > Asparagaceae > Asparagus > Asparagus officinalis. The sequence goes on along the minus strand of NC_033795.1, from coordinate 69,702,185 downwards.
TGGAAGCAATTTTGAGGACTTATCGCTCTATTGAAGAGAGTCGATAAGTGAATATTTGTCAGAGGTGTAGTGTTAACGTGACAAGAAGAATATTGCTATGGAAGCAATTTTGAGGACTTATCGCTCTATTGAAGAGAGTCGATAAGTGAATATTTGTCAGAGGTGTAGTGTTAACGTGACAAGAAGAATATTGCTATGGAAGCAATTTTGAGGACTTATCGCTCTATTGAAGAGAGTCGATAAGTGAATATTTGTCAGAGGTGTAGTGTTAACGTGACAAGAAGAATATTGCTATGGAAGCAATTTTGAGGACTTATCGCTCTATTGAAGAGAGTCGATAAGTGAATATTTGTCAGAGGTGTAGTGTTAACGTGACAAGAAGAATATTGCTATGGAAGCAATTTTGAGGACTTATCGCTCTATTGAAGAGAGTCGATAAGTGAATATTTGTCAGAGGTGTAGTGTTAACGTGACAAGAAGAATATTGCTATGGAAGCAATTTTGAGGACTTATCGCTCTATTGAAGAGAGTCGATAAGTGAATATTTGTCAGAGGTGTAGTGTTAACGTGACAAGAAGAATATTGCTATGGAAGCAATTTTGAGGACTTATCGCTCTATTGAAGAGAGTCGATAAGTGAATATTTGTCAGAGGTGTAGTGTTAACGTGACAAGAAGAATATTGCTATGGAAGCAATTTTGAGGACTTATCGCTCTATTGAAGAGAGTCGATAAGTGAATATTTGTCAGAGGTGTAGTGTTAACGTGACAAGAAGAATATTGCTATGGAAGCAATTTTGAGGACTTATCGCTCTATTGAAGAGAGTCGATAAGTGAATATTTGTCAGAGGTGTAGTGTTAACGTGACAAGAAGAATATTGCTATGGAAGCAATTTTGAGGACTTATCGCTCTATTGAAGAGAGTCGATAAGTGAATATTTGTCAGAGGTGTAGTGTTAACGTGACAAGAAGAATATTGCTATGGAAGCAATTTTGAGGACTTATCGCTCTATTGAAGAGAGTCGATAAGTGAATATTTGTCAGAGGTGTAGTGTTAACGTGACAAGAAGAATATTGCTATGGAAGCAATTTTGAGGACTTATCGCTCTATTGAAGAGAGTCGATAAGTGAATATTTGTCAGAGGTGTAGTGTTAACGTGACAAGAAGAATATTGCTATGGAAGCAATTTTGAGGACTTATCGCTCTATTGAAGAGAGTCGATAAGTGAATATTTGTCAGAGGTGTAGTGTTAACGTGACAAGAAGAATATTGCTATGGAAGCAATTTTGAGGACTTATCGCTCTATTGAAGAGAGTCGATAAGTGAATATTTGTCAGAGGTGTAGTGTTAACGTGACAAGAAGAATATTGCTATGGAAGCAATTTTGAGGACTTATCGCTCTATTGAAGAGAGTCGATAAGTGAATATTTGTCAGAGGTGTAGTGTTAACGTGACAAGAAGAATATTGCTATGGAAGCAATTTTGAGGACTTATCGCTCTATTGAAGAGAGTCGATAAGTGAATATTTGTCAGAGGTGTAGTGTTAACGTGACAAGAAGAATATTGCTATGGAAGCAATTTTGAGGACTTATCGCTCTATTGAAGAGAGTCGATAAGTGAATATTTGTCAGAGGTGTAGTGTTAACGTGACAAGAAGAATATTGCTATGGAAGCAATTTTGAGGACTTATCGCTCTATTGAAGAGAGTCGATAAGTGAATATTTGTCAGAGGTGTAGTGTTAACGTGACAAGAAGAATATTGCTATGGAAGCAATTTTGAGGACTTATCGCTCTATTGAAGAGAGTCGATAAGTGAATATTTGTCAGAGGTGTAGTGTTAACGTGACAAGAAGAATATTGCTATGGAAGCAATTTTGAGGACTTATCGCTCTATTGAAGAGAGTCGATAAGTGAATATTTGTCAGAGGTGTAGTGTTAACGTGACAAGAAGAATATTGCTATGGAAGCAATTTTGAGGACTTATCGCTCTATTGAAGAGAGTCGATAAGTGAATATTTGTCAGAGGTGTAGTGTTAACGTGACAAGAAGAATATTGCTATGGAAGCAATTTTGAGGACTTATCGCTCTATTGAAGAGAGTCGATAAGTGAATATTTGTCAGAGGTGTAGTGTTAACGTGACAAGAAGAATATTGCTATGGAAGCAATTTTGAGGACTTATCGCTCTATTGAAGAGAGTCGATAAGTGAATATTTGTCAGAGGTGTAGTGTTAACGTGACAAGAAGAATATTGCTATGGAAGCAATTTTGAGGACTTATCGCTCTATTGAAGAGAGTCGATAAGTGAATATTTGTCAGAGGTGTAGTGTTAACGTGACAAGAAGAATATTGCTATGGAAGCAATTTTGAGGACTTATCGCTCTATTGAAGAGAGTCGATAAGTGAATATTTGTCAGAGGTGTAGTGTTAACGTGACAAGAAGAATATTGCTATGGAAGCAATTTTGAGGACTTATCGCTCTATTGAAGAGAGTCGATAAGTGAATATTTGTCAGAGGTGTAGTGTTAACGTGACAAGAAGAATATTGCTATGGAAGCAATTTTGAGGACTTATCGCTCTATTGAAGAGAGTCGATAAGTGAATATTTGTCAGAGGTGTAGTGTTAACGTGACAAGAAGAATATTGCTATGGAAGCAATTTTGAGGACTTATCGCTCTATTGAAGAGAGTCGATAAGTGAATATTTGTCAGAGGTGTAGTGTTAACGTGACAAGAAGAATATTGCTATGGAAGCAATTTTGAGGACTTATCGCTCTATTGAAGAGAGTCGATAAGTGAATATTTGTCAGAGGTGTAGTGTTAACGTGACAAGAAGAATATTGCTATGGAAGCAATTTTGAGGACTTATCGCTCTATTGAAGAGAGTCGATAAGTGAATATTTGTCAGAGGTGTAGTGTTAACGTGACAAGAAGAATATTGCTATGGAAGCAATTTTGAGGACTTATCGCTCTATTGAAGAGAGTCGATAAGTGAATATTTGTCAGAGGTGTAGTGTTAACGTGACAAGAAGAATATTGCTATGGAAGCAATTTTGAGGACTTATCGCTCTATTGAAGAGAGTCGATAAGTGAATATTTGTCAGAGGTGTAGTGTTAACGTGACAAGAAGAATATTGCTATGGAAGCAATTTTGAGGACTTATCGCTCTATTGAAGAGAGTCGATAAGTGAATATTTGTCAGAGGTGTAGTGTTAACGTGACAAGAAGAATATTGCTATGGAAGCAATTTTGAGGACTTATCGCTCTATTGAAGAGAGTCGATAAGTGAATATTTGTCAGAGGTGTAGTGTTAACGTGACAAGAAGAATATTGCTATGGAAGCAATTTTGAGGACTTATCGCTCTATTGAAGAGAGTCGATAAGTGAATATTTGTCAGAGGTGTAGTGTTAACGTGACAAGAAGAATATTGCTATGGAAGCAATTTTGAGGACTTATCGCTCTATTGAAGAGAGTCGATAAGTGAATATTTGTCAGAGGTGTAGTGTTAACGTGACAAGAAGAATATTGCTATGGAAGCAATTTTGAGGACTTATCGCTCTATTGAAGAGAGTCGATAAGTGAATATTTGTCAGAGGTGTAGTGTTAACGTGACAAGAAGAATATTGCTATGGAAGCAATTTTGAGGACTTATCGCTCTATTGAAGAGAGTCGATAAGTGAATATTTGTCAGAGGTGTAGTGTTAACGTGACAAGAAGAATATTGCTATGGAAGCAATTTTGAGGACTTATCGCTCTATTGAAGAGAGTCGATAAGTGAATATTTGTCAGAGGTGTAGTGTTAACGTGACAAGAAGAATATTGCTATGGAAGCAATTTTGAGGACTTATCGCTCTATTGAAGAGAGTCGATAAGTGAATATTTGTCAGAGGTGTAGTGTTAACGTGACAAGAAGAATATTGCTATGGAAGCAATTTTGAGGACTTATCGCTCTATTGAAGAGAGTCGATAAGTGAATATTTGTCAGAGGTGTAGTGTTAACGTGACAAGAAGAATATTGCTATGGAAGCAATTTTGAGGACTTATCGCTCTATTGAAGAGAGTCGATAAGTGAATATTTGTCAGAGGTGTAGTGTTAACGTGACAAGAAGAATATTGCTATGGAAGCAATTTTGAGGACTTATCGCTCTATTGAAGAGAGTCGATAAGTGAATATTTGTCAGAGGTGTAGTGTTAACGTGACAAGAAGAATATTGCTATGGAAGCAATTTTGAGGACTTATCGCTCTATTGAAGAGAGTCGATAAGTGAATATTTGTCAGAGGTGTAGTGTTAACGTGACAAGAAGAATATTGCTATGGAAGCAATTTTGAGGACTTATCGCTCTATTGAAGAGAGTCGATAAGTGAATATTTGTCAGAGGTGTAGTGTTAACGTGACAAGAAGAATATTGCTATGGAAGCAATTTTGAGGACTTATCGCTCTATTGAAGAGAGTCGATAAGTGAATATTTGTCAGAGGTGTAGTGTTAACGTGACAAGAAGAATATTGCTATGGAAGCAATTTTGAGGACTTATCGCTCTATTGAAGAGAGTCGATAAGTGAATATTTGTCAGAGGTGTAGTGTTAACGTGACAAGAAGAATATTGCTATGGAAGCAATTTTGAGGACTTATCGCTCTATTGAAGAGAGTCGATAAGTGAATATTTGTCAGAGGTGTAGTGTTAACGTGACAAGAAGAATATTGCTATGGAAGCAATTTTGAGGACTTATCGCTCTATTGAAGAGAGTCGATAAGTGAATATTTGTCAGAGGTGTAGTGTTAACGTGACAAGAAGAATATTGCTATGGAAGCAATTTTGAGGACTTATCGCTCTATTGAAGAGAGTCGATAAGTGAATATTTGTCAGAGGTGTAGTGTTAACGTGACAAGAAGAATATTGCTATGAAAGCAATTTTGAGGACTTATCGCTCTATTGAAGAGAGTCGATAAGTGAATATTTGTCAGAGGTGTAGTGTTAACGTGACAAGAAGAATATTGCTATGGAAGCAATTTTGAGGACTTATCGCTCTATTGAAGAGAGTCGATAAGTGGATATTTGTCAGAGGTGTAGTGTTAACGTGACATCTGTGGGGGAAAGAATATTGTAGCGTCTCATTAGGGAGGACTGCTGAATATCTTATCATCGGAGCGATGAATTGTGATACTTGTGATTTGAACAAGATTGTGGAATTTTATCAACCCATTTAAGAAGGGCTGATAAATTGGATATTTACCACTCTGTTGGGGAGAGTTAGTAAATTGATCATGACTTGAATGATTTTGAAGACTTATTGTTCTTCTGATGAGAATCAACAAGTGGATTTTGACAGAGGAATCATTGTTACAACTATGTAAACAAGACTCAGGCTCTGTAGGATATGACATCCGTCTGAGGTGTAGTATTAACCTGACGATGATTTAAATCCAATGTGGTCCTTTCGCTTGGGATAATTGTACTGCAAACAAGGTGACCTTGCGTTGAAGGTTCGAAACGCAGAATTAAGAACCATTGCAACGCAGGTCTAGGCCTGGCGTTTGGAAAATTTGAACGCAGAGGTAATTCTGCGTTAAAGTCTTACTCGACTTTATCCATTAACGTGTAATGATCACGTTTTAGAGTCCCAATCTGATTTAACAGCCCGACGGCTGTTATAAATAGCCCCGTAGGGTCACATCAAGAGTTATTCAACTCTTTTTGCCTTGCTTAGTTCCAAGAACGAGAATTCTCGTTTCTGTTGATTTTCTGCCAATTCTCTCCGACGAACTCCGTCTTCTCCGATTGAGATCACCCGCATGGCGCCCAGAAGGATGAGTTCGGGTTCCAAGAAGGTCGTCAAGGCGACTTCGGAGGCGCCGTCGGCCGATACCACCGGCGATGTCGCTGCTTTGACAAGAGCTCCGACATTGCCGTCGCTGTCGCATGAACTTTGTTGCCGTGGTAAGGGGCGGCTATGGCAACTTGTTTCGACAAGTTCTCTGAAAACCCTAGATGGGTTCTCCTCAACGAGGAAGATGACTCGTTCTCCATCAGAAACGCAGAGTTATGGCTCTGTGTTACAAATTGGAAACGCAGACTTAAGACTGCGTTTAAAGAACATAGAGTTAATTCTCTATGTCAAAACTTGGGAACGCAGAGTTTAGGGCTCTGTGTTAAAATTGGAAACGCAGGCTTAAGACCGCGTTTAGGAAACATAGAGTTAATACTCTTTGTTGAAATTGGGAACACAGAGTTTAGAGCTCTGTGTTAAAAATTGGAAACGCAGGCTTAAAGTTCTGCATTCAAGAAACATAGAGTTAACTCTCTTTGTTAAAATTGGGAACACAGAGTTTGGAGCTCTGTGTTAAAAATTGGAAACGCAGGCTTAGAATTCTGCGTTCAAGTGTTGTAACGCAGGATTTAATTTCTGCGTTCAGGTGTTATAACGCAGGATTTTATCTCTGCGTTCAAATGTTGTAACGCAGGATTTAATCTCCGCGTTCAGGTGTTATAACGCAGGATTTTATCTCTGCGTTCAAATGTTGTAACGCAGGATTTTATCTCTGCGTTCAAATGTTGTAACGCAGGATTTTATCTCTGCGTTCAAATGTTGTAACGCAGGATTTTATCTCTGCGTTCAAATGTTGTAACGCAGGATTTTATCTCTGCGTTCAAATGTTGTAACGCAGGATTTTATCTCTGCGTTCAAATGTTGTAACGCAGGATTTTATCTCTGCGTTCAAATGTTGTAACGCAGGATTTTATCTTTGCGTTGTTCATTTCATGTTAGCAATCTCTTTATACTGCTAACTGTTGCTTTTGATTTTTACAGTGCTTTTTTCCAATGTGCCACTTCTGCCGGAGCAGCACTTCAACTACACTGATGATCCCGAAGTGGGGAGAGCTTTTGGTCTTCATAGAGAAATTCCTCTGTGCACTTTCCCGAGTTTGGAGCGGGAACATTTAATCAGGTTTGCCGAGTGTTCCACCCTTAGGGCTTTGATCACCGATCTGGATCTGGAAACTCCTGCGGGTCTGGATCAATTTGTCAAACCCTCATTCTTATTTGGTGATCATATATCTGCTGATGGGCAAGTCGGGTATGTAGAAGACTCCCGGATGCTGCGAAGAGTCGATGATCGTTTACTCTTCCTTCCCAGCATGAAGAGAATGTACCCGCTTTCCTACTTCCTGAGTGTTGGTGGTCGTAGGGGCTTGGCCTTCGATCTCGTCAAGGAGAAAGAGAACGTTTCGTTTGGCTCTGGTCAATCATCTCGTGTTCAGATTGACGGACAACTCAAAGGTCTGCGACCTGGTAGATTTGAGATAAAGGATCCCACTCAGGAGACACCTCTTCCAGCGAACATTTTCATACGCCGGCTTATTGCCGCTCAAGGCGAATTTTCTACACAAGCCTTCCGTTCTCCTGGCTGGTTGTTTTCTGGAGAAGATGGTTGGTGGACTCGGATGGTAGATTTTATCCTTGAGGAACTCAAAGAGCCTCTTACTCAGTCTGGCCTTATGATACCAGTACAGGCCACGAGACGTGGGATTACTCAGAGCTATCCCTGCTTCTTCGCTATGCTGGAGCGATACAACCCGGATAGCTGCACCTTTTTTACACCTGTTGGGGAGTTAGGATTTGCTCTCCACGAGATGTATGCTGTATCAGGACTATCCTTTGGGCAAGTGCCCTATGAAGAATTTGTTCCAACAACTGAAGAGCTATCCATCTTGAGGGCTGCTCATCCAGAGATATACAGCACTTTTTGGGAGTTGCTATGTCATTTCCACATTTGCGCTCAGGTCGCTGGGATGCGTGGGGGTGGTCTTATGCATACCGCCTGGGCAGATTATTTGTTTCAGAACCTGGGTCAGAAAGATTTGAAAGTGACCCGTCTTGGCGTAAGCTCTGCTAAGAGTATCAAAGCTCGCATCAAAACTCCTAACGCCATTTATAGGAATACGCGCTTAGAAGATGGATTCGAAGCCGACAGTGAATTTGAAAGTTTCCATTATCAGGCTGCAATTCCTATTTCTGACACGGCCCTTCTCGCTGGTTTCTTGATGCTATGGTTGAAGCGGTGTGTTGTGCCGACGAAGCCAGCTGAATCGATCTTGGTTGAGGTCGTTTATCCAGCCGTTCTCCTGGCTCATGGAAGACCACTAAGCCTTCTCTCGGCAATGACAGGTTGTCTGCAGAGGGGCTTACGGGATTTGGTTTCTGAACTCCTCGACGTCCAGGAGATGATTGTTGCTGGGAGGAAAGTTTGGAAGACTTCTCAACCCCGCACACCAATGCCCTACACTTATTTAGTGGCTTGGTTTGTGCTGCACTGTCCCTCTTTGATGCGGGGGATTATACATACTGACGAGACCTCTACTCCTTTCGTGCAAAGGCTCGAGCCAGCCACGTGGACGACTGCGTACATAGTCCGGGCTAGGCAACTTTTGTCTTCGGAAGCCAGTTATGATCTCTTTTGCTGTCGCCCTTGCTTTGATGGGGCTGAAGAAGAAGGCCCGAAGTTTGGCGACGTAGTCTTCGAAGGGTCCTCGCTTTTAAATACAGGGACCTTCCAATGGCTTCTCACTATCAGGGTGGGTTATCTGGTTTTCAGAATAGGTGAAAGATGCATAATTGAGCCTTACGTTCCTTCACGTTTTGCCCGACAGTTCGGGTACGACCAGCTTTACGTTGGTAACCCTAATCCACAATTAGCTCACATCGGGAATCTGTATGAAGGAGCTCGTGCTTGGCGTTTCTTTATTGCCCGAGGAACTCATGCGCAGTTTACTCTGCCTAATCTGCCACCTAATTGTTCCACTGTAGCAGATTTCCGCAATTGGTTTGATAAAGCTTCTCTGATCCCAGAATATGACATTTATACTTCGTGTATAAACGAAATCCGAGAGCTCTATAAATCAAGAAGTGGTTCCGGCAGGACTCGACTCCCAGGGATAGAGGATTATCTGTCCTGCGAACGAGAGGCGTCCGGAATCGAAGAAATCTCAGGGGAATTACCCGCTGCTAAGCCTTCTGAAGAAGAAGAGGACACTAAAGAGGCTTTTGAGGGAGCACCTCTTTCTAGACCCCGTCCCCTGAGATCTTCAGGGAAGAAGGCTCTTACTGCTGAGGAGGTAGGCGAATACGATAGAAGAATTCGTAAACGAAAACCTGTCGCAGCTAAGAACTCTAAGAGAGCTAAGCTGATGGGGGACGCCATGAAGTCTGCACTTGCTTCGTCTCCCGAAAACAGCGGGGATACTATACCTCCAGCTGCTCCTCCTAGTCCTGAAATCCTGACAGGTGGGCAGGGATTGATTGTCCCAGATTCAGTGCCAGATGTGCCCGAAAAGATATCATCTAAAGCTGTAAACGCTCCCATTCGCACTGATTATGAGAATTGCTTCACTTATCCGCCGACTGCTCCACCCCCAAGCTCGGAGACTTTGAGGAAACTCATCGAGCAATTAGAGTACTGGATGCAGATGACTATTGATGTCGTTAGTCTCGGGGACGTGAGTTTCAAAGTCTTCGAACCCCATCTGCTGAAGTGTCTTGCCAAGATTAGGGACCAGGGGGATACATCGTGGACTGAACATTGTCGCGAGAGCATTATTGTTCTGGAATACGAATTGGAATTCCTTTCAATGCTACAACGCGATGCCATCGAACCAGAAGTGGATCGGGCTCTTTCTCATGCCAGAGCTTTGAAGGTACATCAGCAAGAGGCTCTTCAGAAGAGTCTAAACGAAGCAGATTCTCGTATTACTCGCCTGCGCGGGGAACATCTTCAAGTGCAAGTGGACTTGGGCAGTTTTGCTACAGGTATTCGGGATACTGCGATCGAGCTTACCCGTGCTGGTATTGAGCAATCTCAGATAACTGCTCGATTAGCGGGCGACATGGAAGTCATAAAAGGGTTAATTGCTTATTGTGACGGGCTTTTCAAGGGCTATTGTGATGAGCTTGTTGCTGCTGACAAAGTTAGGCGGGAGATTGCAGAAGCAGCACCAAATGAAGAGGAGCTCAAGAGCAAGATAACAGAGGAAGTCAAAAAGGCTCATGAGGAGAAGATATTAGCACTGAAATCTAAGCTCAAGTCTTTTAGACTGATGAGCCCCGATGTTTAGGACTTGGATTGCTTTTTACTAGGGAATAATTTTGTATCATTTTCGTTATGATTCATTTTGTATTCAAATCAAAAATATTGAATGAAAATGATATCATTTTGGCTTTCATCATCTCTTTTGTTAAAATATGATTCAGGACAACGAAAGATAAAGCAAGTGCCATGAGTATAGTGTTAACCTGGCATGAATTCGAAATTCTCTTTATTAGAATAATTCTAGGAAATTTCAATCGTCAGAGGTTTAATGTTAACATGACGAAATACAAGACAGAAGTACACTATAAATAATTCTAGAAAATTTCAATCGTCAGAGGTTTAATGTTAACATGACGAAATACAAGACAGAAGTACACTATAAATAGGCAACCCCCAGCCTGATTTAGCTGGGGTTTAGGGGGCTACATGATTTATGGGAAATATCTTTTAAGGAACTTCCCATATTACGAAGGGCCCTTCCCATTTAGGATTGAACTTCCCTTTGGTTTTGTGTGTCATCACCATGGGTCGTCTGTTGGCCAACACTAGATCGCCTTTCTTGAAGATCCGTTCCTTAACCTTTTTGTTGTAGGCTTTGGAAATACGGGCTTGATATAGCTCGATCTGTTGCTGAGCTTGAAGTCGTTTGTCGTCTAACGCTTCAAGTTCTTGCAGACGTCGTTGATGCTTTTCTTCTTCTGTTAGTCCCGTTGTAATAGCAACTCTCAGAGAAGGGATCTGGATTTCCAATGGCAGTACAGCCTCACAGCCGTATACCAAAGAGAATGGGGTAGCCCTTGTAGGGGTCCTCACTGTTGTGCGGTAAGCCCACAGGCATTCACCGAGTCTTTCATCCCAATCGCGC
>NC_033795.1:69681209-69690237 GCF_001876935.1 Asparagus officinalis | reverse complement strand
GCCGATTTGTTGACTTGTATGCTTCGCCGCAAGACCGATCGTCGAACGCGCTTTAGTTAATATACGCGTATTGATCGATGCGTGCGGACTAATTGGCGTGCGCGCGTTGACCGACGTGTACGAGCTGGTTGACATGCACGAGATGATTTGAAGTACGCGCGTTGACTGACGTGCACGAGATGATTTGACGTACGCGCGTTAACCGGTGCGCACGAGCTGACTTGACGTACGCGCATTGACCGGTGCGCACGAGCTGATTTGACATACGCGCGTTGACCGACGCGCACGAGCTGATTTGACGTATGCGCGTTGACCGGCGCGCACGAGCTGCTTAGGTGAGTCTTCTTGACTCGCCAATTCATTGCTTCGAATTTCGTGCGGGGTCTCATAGGCAATTTTAGACGCCTACAGATACCCCCTCCAAAGTGTTTCAGCCTCATTCTTTTATAGAGGAGTCTGAAATGCTTTGGATATGATGGATCCCACCTTCAGTCGGTGTTAAAGGACCTACAGATGATTTCGATTCTTGACTTCTCCATATCTTAGCATATTCTGTGTTTCATCGAATAGCTAAGATTTTCCTGGTACTGCGTTTATCGTCTGACCGTTATCGAAGCCTTGAACCGAATTTGGTGAATAGATTTTTGTTGATGTGTCAATGAGTTGACTTTTGGATCAATCGCAACGCGTTGACCGACGTTGACTTTAGGGTTTCGAATCGATCGATGTTGACTCTTCATCGCAACACGTTGACCGGCGTTGACCTAGGATTGCGCGTTGACCGGCGTTAACCTTAGGGTTTTGAATCGATCAGCGTTGACTCTCATCATAACGCGTTGACCGGCGTTGACCTAGGGTTGCGCGTTGACCGGTGTTAACCTTAGGGTTTTGAATCGATCAGCGTTGACTCTCATCGCAACGCGTTGACCGGCGTTGACCTAGGACTATGCGTCGACCGACGTTGACCTGAGGGTTTCGCGTTAACCTGAGGAGAACCAGTTTATACTCGTGTACTCCTAGGAGTTTTCAGGAATTAGTTTAACCTCGTGTACCCGTTGGAGGTTGACAGATTATCCTTAAGAATTATTATACATAATATTCTCCAGGAACTTCCCGTCAAAAGTGGAAAACAGTTTAGACTCGTGGTCGCCAATTGGAGTTAGCGAAACGCTTCAAAGTTGTCCGAAAATATAAGATTGGCTCTCGAATATTCCAATAATAGACGAAAATATCACAAAATTACCCAAAATATAAAATTGGGTCTCGAATATTCTGAAAATATCTCGAAATTATTTGGGAAACAGAATTGAACTCCGAAAATTCCAAATCTGAATGAAAATGCCGCGAAATTATCCGGGAGATGAAATTGAACTCCGAAAATTCCGAATCTGAATGAAAATGCCACAAAATTATCCGGAAGATGAAATCGAACTCTAAACATTCCAAATATGAGCGAAAATTTCATGAAATTATCCAGGAGATGAGGTTGGACTCCGAAAATTTCGAAAACGGACAAAATCAGACGAAAATACGTCGAAACGAGCCCTGAACTGGGTCTGACCCGCGTTCACGCGGGTCAGATGAATCCGACCCGTGTGATCGCGGGTCGGATTAATCCGACCCGCGAGCACGCGGGTCGGAAGCTGGGAAAGGGGTAAAAACCCCCATCTTCCTTCTTCTTCCTCTAACTTCGGTTCCAGCTCCTCTTCCCTCTCTTAGATTTTCGGTTTCCTCCTCTTCCCCACAAATCTATCTTCTTCAAGCTCTCTCCATTCAATAACTCCTCTAACTCAAGAGTTCCTATCAAGATCAAAGTTCACTCAAGCCCTTTAAATCTCTCAAATCTTCCTCAATTCTCACAAAGTTCAACAGTTGGAAGCTAGGGTTTTGGATTTGGAGAGCTCTCATTCGTTCGAGCACTTACAGGGGTTCTTCCTTTAGAATTCGGGTAAGACTCTTCCCCATGGCTTCGATTTTAGCTAATTCTTCAAGCTTTGACTCAATGATGGTAACCTTAGTTCTTCGAATTTGGGGAAATTTGAGATTTGGTTGAACTTGTGATGGCCGAATTTTTTCTTCTTTTTTTTTTTTGAGTTCATGACCTGATGACTGCCGTCTCCAACCGTTCAATCTTGGGGAAAACCGAATTTTGGCATTGGGGTTTGAGGGGTTGGCCGAAAATCTGTCTTCAATTGTGAGCATAGCTTGATCACTGCAATTTCGAATTAATGCCTTTAACCTCATGGTTCGATGGTGGCCGAAATTTGGGGTTGTTCACGTGAGTATGGCTTGATCACTGCTATCTTGAATTCATGATTTGGAACTCATGGTTTGATGATTGATGACATGGAGACTGAAAATCCTTGTTGCGCCTTTACATGGCCGAATTTGCACTTGTATATGGCCTGAGAACTTTGTTGAGGTCTTTGAACTATTCATGGCCGAATTCTTTTATATGATTGAACTTTGTATATAATTCGAGCTCGAATTTATATGTGGCCGAGAATTGGCTTGAATTTGCACTTGCATATGGTTTGAGCTTTGTATATGACTGAATTTGAATATGATTGAACTCATGTATATGATTGAACTCAAACTTTGTATATAGCAAAGCTCTTGTGTATAATCGAATTTGTGCATGGCTTGAGTCCGACCTCGTATGTGGTCGAGAACCTTATACGCCTTGAATTCGTACATGTGTGAGGTCGAGAATTGATTTGAATTCAAACTTATATGTGGTCGCACCCTCGTGTATGGTTGAACTCATGTATGCCTTTAACTCGAACTTTGAATTCGATCTTGTGTATGGCTCAAGCTTTGTATATGATTGAATTCGTGTATATGTGGATCCTTGTACATGATTGCACTCTTGTATATAATTCTAATTCGAACTTGTATATAACTGAGCTCTTGTATTATTGAATTCGTATGTAACTGAACTCGTGTATGTCTTGAATCCAAACTTGTGTATGACTCAAGAACCTTATATGCCTTGAATTCGAGCTATTCTTGTATATGATTGAGCTTATGAATCCGCATGTTGACATGATCGAGGCCTTATATTTGACTCTGTGACATTTAACTTGATTTTCCCTTGGATTTTCATGCTCAATTGCACATGCGAGCTATGTAGGAGGCGCTTAATTTGCTTGACTTGTATGTTTGATTTTCCCCTCACTTTAACTTGAATAGAGGATGCCGTATAGGTTTAATTGGACCTTTAACTGAAAAATTCCGTCTTGTAGAATTTCAGTTGAAGATTCACAATTTCCCTTTTAACCTCTGATTCATATATCTTGATTCTTGATCTAACTGTGCTGTTGATATTTGTTACAGATTAGCCATGTCGACGATTTGGACCGGCTGGAGCGCGAATTCCGACGGTTACAAGAGTTGAAGACTGCCGGTACTTCAACGTACATAGCCATCCGGATGGAACCTCGTCTACAAGCGTGGCACGACACTCGGGCTTCTGCTGGACTTGAGATTCAAACGCAACAAAGTCGGGTGGATCAAATGGAGGCCTTGGCTATCTTGGGGATGGCGAAGAATGACTTGGAGCGTTCACGAGTTGTGATATCTGGAAAATTGGAGCTCTCGAAATAGAAGTTAGCCAAGATCAAATAAGAGGCTACGAAAACATTATCCCTCACCGAGGAATCCTTCAAGGTTGCATTGCAGTGTGAGCTTGAGCGAACTTATACAGAGGAATTGACTAAACTTGAACAGCAAGTCCGTAGTCACAAACTTCATGTAGATTGATTGTAACTCTTGTACCTGCAAACTCAATTATTAATAGAAAATATGTCTTTTTCATTCATTATGTCTCCTTTATTATGATGTCTTACTCCATTTGAAATAATCAACCATAATACTTGTGGGATTTTTGGCAAACCCCCAGCCTTCAACGGGTTTGATGAGTCTTTACCTACCACCGTTTGAGTCGGGCTAGTGTGCGGATTATTTTGGATCCGTTCCGCACATAACGTTGCGCTAAGAGAATTAATTCACTTAGACTTGGTGCTATGACTTTGAATACATAGGCTTCGTCTTTCTCATGGGAGTAGACTAAACGGCAACGCGTGTTAGGCGTTGACTTACCCCTTCTTAGGCTTCGGGGTAAATTCCCCAGACTTACATTCTGGTGTCTTTTTCAATCGGCGAAAGACTAAACCGGCGATGTGTGTTAGACATAGACTTTAGGATTTTTACAAAACCCCCAGCCTTCAACGGGTTTGATGTGCCTTTACCGATTACCGTTTGAATCGGGCTAGCATGTGAATTATTAAAACCCGTTTCACATGTAACGTTGCGCTAAGAGGGCTAATTCTCCTAGACTTAATGCTATGATTTTGAATACATAGACTTCGTCATTTCTTACGGGAATATGGCGTCCGGCAACGCGTATTAGGCGTTGACTCATCCCTACTTAGGATTCGGGATAAAAGTCCCCAGAATTATACTCTGGTGTCTTTTTCAATCGGCGAAAGACTAAACCGGCAACGCGTATTAGGCGTAGGCTTATCCCTGCTCAGGATTCGGGATAAAATTCCCCGTACCTGTGAGGCACGGATTTTGAGACTTGAAAAAAAATGGTGTCTTCTCTTGGGGCAAAGACGAACCTAAAATGAGAGAGGAAGAATTTTATATTCTATCTCCCAACACTAAAGAGGAAGAATTTTATATTCTATCTCCAGTTGGAAAGGAGACTCAAGGTAGGATCTCCACCCTCAGAATCCGAAAAGGTAAAACTAGGAGTGGGATCTCCACTCCGAGAATCGAAAAGATTCGGATAACCCTAACTGTCGAAAGGTTTGATTACCGAACTAAAGATGAATTTCTCGTTTATCGAGAGTGAATTATGATTTTGGTCCTTACTGTAGGAAGGTTTGACCAAGCGGGAGTTTGAGGTGATCCTAACTGTAAGAAGGTTTGATCACTCGATTTGAAAGTGGACCCCTCGTTCATTGGAGGAATCGAGAGGGGATTTTGGTTTTGGCCCTGACTGTAGGAAGGTTTGACCAAGTGGGAGGTTTGAGACGATCCTAACTGTAAGAAGATTTGATCACTCAATTTGTGGACCTCTCGTTCATTGAAAGAATTGAGAGGGGATTTTGATTGTGGTCCTAACTGTAGGAAGGTTTGACCGAGTGAACAGTGAGAGTTAGAGTAACAATACAGTAGGAGTGTTGACTTGTACAAATCACTCAGTAGGGATTCTTAATGCCAAGTGATAAGGATTTAACATGAAGGGGTTTGATAATTCGTCAAAGATTGACAGATGATAATTCCAAGCATTATATCCGGACTCTAACCATGAAAGTGTTGAGTGTATGAACATAGTGGAAGTTCGAATGAATTAAACCAGAAAGAATTTCGATGATCCCACCGTTGGTTAGTCTGATCAATGGGGGATTTTTGTGGTGGAAGACTGTGAGTCGTCGAACACCAATGGAAGTTTTGTGAGAGAAGATTGATCCAACGAAGTGATCGAATCTAGACTGTGAGTCGTCGAACACCAATGGAAGTTTTGTGAGAGAAGATTGATCCAACGAAGTGATCGAATCTCATCTCAGCAAGAGAGTGTTCGGTTGTGAGAGAAGATTGATCCAACGAAGTGATCGAATCTCATCTCAGCAAGAGAGTGTTCGGAAATCACAGTGGGTTTAGTGTTTATCACTTTATTCATAATGATCGGGTTATCCCTAAGAAAATTATATGTAACATTCTTCCGGGAACTTCCCGTTACATGAATCATCCACCCCCAGTTTTCTTTGTAGAACTGGGTCTGACATTGTACTCAGTTACATGACTGGGTTATCCTTAAGAATGTTACATGTAAAAATTCTCCAGGAACTTTGCGTCAAGAGTGGGACACAATTTAGACTCATATACCTATTGGAGTAATTGAGAAGCAGTTTATACTCGTATACTCTTTGGAGTTTCAGAAGGAGCAGTTTATACTCTTATACTTGTCGGAGTGTTCGTTCGACCTAATTGAGCGATATAACGCCGGCTTCAACCAATGTTTGGATGCTATTCTTGAGAGCAAAGCAATCCTTGGTGGGATGAAGGACCCTCCTGTGATACGCACAGTACTTTGGATCCGCAGTATTGTCAGCTTCCGCCTGATTTGTGATAGGTGGTAGTTTGATCTTGTTATTTTCAAGGAGTGACTCGAAAATGGCTAGAATATCTTCGTCCTTGAAATAGTACTCATTTTGGAGTTTCGGGTCTGAAGCCTTTTGTTGTCTTCGGGATTGCCGTTGTGACGTTCGATTAGCATCAATAACAGCTGCAGGTGCCTTGCCCTTACCATGAGAGGCAAAATTTGAGTTTGGAGGATTAGCCGTCGGTTGGCTCCTCTCAGCCTTCTTCCTTCGGAGGAAGTGTTCGGCCCTCTCTCCGCGCGTTTTCAACTCTTTCCATGTGTCGGACGGTGCGACTCCCATAACTTTCAATATCTCAATAGATAGGTTGTTATGACATGTTTGGAGGATGAAGTCCTCCGTGATCAGATCTCGGCAGTTCATCGCTTTATTTTGAAAACGTTTGATGAAGTCGTCGACTGTTTCGTCGTCTTCTTGTTTCTCATCGAAGAGTGTCCTGATGGATACTTCGTCGTCGTCATCAAAGAAGTTACCAAGGAATGAGTTCTCCATATCGTCCCAGTTGTTAATACTTCCGGGCTTGAGACGACGGTACCAATCGAAGGCTGGCCCACGAAGGGTGCTAACGAATGACCGAACCATCAAGGCTTCATTGCCGGAGATCATCCCCAAGTGGGACTTGAAGTAGATCAGATGTTGAGTGGGTGAACCCTTCCCGTCAAACGGCGTGAAGTTAATCAGGTTGAACTTCGCCGGATACGAGATCGAATCCCATTCTTTTGGATAGGGACATGGAATACCGGTCCTTTTCACCTCTCGAGTAGACATTAGAGCGTTGATTTTGCTTTCGAGATCTTTTATTTTCTCATCCTCACTCGTGTCGGGCCTCGGACGATTTGAAAGAGGAATAACACGGCCACCCCCGGCATTGTCATCTTCGGTGGAACCACCCCCAGCGTTGTTATCTTTAGTGGAGTCACCCCCAGTGTTTTGGTCAACGGGAGGGTTATCAGGATTGAGACGTTCATCTACATCTAACACTTCGCGGGATTGTCCCGGACTGGATACCGTATTATCAGAAGCGATTGCTGAGTTAGCATCTGATGCTTCATCATCCGATGATAAACCTCTCTGCATTCTTTGGTAGTCCCTACGTCTAGTAGTCCCTACGCGTAGCCGAGTCAGACGATGCGATACGAGAGGGTCAGAACTAGAAGGTCGAATCGACTTTCCCTTATCAGCCATGTTAATTGTGACTTTTGGAAGTTCGTTATCATGAACAGCCGATCGCTTCTTACGGAGACGCTTTGGTTTGGACTTAGCTATTCCGTTGGAGATCCTCTCAAATACCGAGACCCTCTGCGGAGCGGTCTTGGGGCAACTACATGCTGATAATACTGTCCTGATTATCTTAGCGCACGGGCAGTGAGACTCCAATTCCCGGGTACTTCTCTTCCGAGACTTGTTCATACCCTCAGCCCGATAGTACAACTCATCGACGTTGCCGTCGGAGTAACCTATCGACTGTTTACATGAATCCTCAGGTATAATGCGTTCGTTTATCTTACGCGTTTTCTTCTGAGTATGCAACTTCTTGTTGGCGTTCTCAAGAGTCACGCGTTTAGAGTCACGCATTTGTAAGCGTGAACTTTTGACGGGCTCTTGGACTTTAATACATACCCCAGGCGGGTAAAAACTAGAGTTTTCCCTTTATATGAAGGTTTGAAATTGTTGTGAGGGCATGTGCGACCCCCAGTTCGACGAGTCGTTCGGGGTTCAATCATCGGACCCAAGTGTCCTTCGATCAAAACTTTGCCTCGATCCTCGTGCAAAGGACCCAGGCGATCAACTATCCTCACCTTGAATCGGGACAAATCCATATTGTCGTGAGGCTCCACCAGAGGTACGGAACTCGAAGGGATCGACGTAATCGGTGCAGAACGTCTTCTGTCTCGACCCTGGCACAGGTCAGATTTAAGTGACCGACGGGTTGGAGGGTCGGATTCAAGTGACCCGCGATTTGGAAGGTCGGATCCAAGTGACCCGTAAAGTGGAGGGTCGGATCCAAGTGACCTACGAAGTGGAGGGTCAGATTCAAGTGACCTGCGATTTAGAAGGTCGGATCCAAGTGACCTGCCAAGTGGAGGGCCGGATCTAAGTGACCCGCAAATTGGCGGGTCGGATTGAAGTGACCTGCAAATTGGCGGGTCGGATCTGGGTGACCTACGAATCGGCCGGTCGGATTGGAGTGACCTGCAAATTGACGGGTCGGATTGGAAGTGACCTGCGATTTGGAAGGTCGGATCCAAGTGACCTGTAAAGTGGAGGGTCGGATCTAAGTGACCTGCAAATTGGCGGGTCGGATTGAAGTGACCTGCAAATTGGCGGGTCGGATCTGGGTGACCTGCGAATCGGCGGGTCGGATTGGAGTGACCTGCAAATTAGCGGGTCGGATTGAAGTGACCCGCACGCCGGCGGGTCGGATTGGAGCGGCCTCGTTTGAATCTCTCCGATTCTCGGAGTGGAGATCCCACTCTTAGTTTTATATTTCCGGATTCTGGGGATGGAGATCCCACCTCGAGTTTCCTTTCCAACTGGAGATAGAATATAAAATTCTTCCTCTTCAGTGCTGAGAGATAGAATATAAAATTCTTCCTCTTTCATTTCGGGTTCGTCTTTACCCCAAAAGAAGACAACATTTTTTCAACTCCCACTGTGGTCGCCAGTTTGTTTGCGTCGAAAATTGTTGTTTTCATTGCTATCGAATCTATTACAACTTTAGTCATTACAATAAACTCGAATAAAATAAAAAGTTGATCTTTTTATAAGATCTCCTTGCACAATGAAAATAAAACAAGTTTACAACTTTATCAAAACAAACGCAGGGAGATCGTTTATCGGTCTTCTGCTTGCGTGGG
>NC_033795.1:69668779-69678886 GCF_001876935.1 Asparagus officinalis | reverse complement strand
TGTTGGCCCTATAGTTTTGATGATGATTTGTCAAACAATTTATCGCTAATCTATTCTCTAGTTTTTTGTTGTTTTGTTTTTCTCTTTACATGTAATTCAACACACAACAATCAAGCGTTAAAGGTTTAAGTTCATGTGTGTGCATTCACCTAGGTATAAGAGTAGTTTGCTTACATATATTGTATGTTTATATTTAAGCTCAATATGTAAACACAACACAGATTTGGCGTTTTCTATCATATAATGATTTTTCATCAAACTTTGTTACAATAGTTTTTATTTCATGTTTACAACTCATTCATACTTCATTATATATATATAATGTATGCATGATATATATATACAAGTTTACAAGTTATATTTCAATTTTCATGTTCGCGAAAAACAGGTTTTATGAACACTTTTCAAAAATAGTGAGTTTTCATAAATGAGAATTTCTTTTCCAAAAAATCCTTTTCAAACATGTTTATTTCATCATTTAGAAACTTTTTCCAAAGTTTTACTATTTTTGGAATTGATTTGATATTTTTAAAGTATTTTTAAAATCAGCCCAAAACCTATATATTACCATGTATCAATTTGCGGTCGACCGTCACGGTCGACCGCCAGCAGTTAAATTTCGTACTATGGCTTTTAGTTATTCACGGTCGACCGTGACGGTTGATCGTGGCTCCATCCAGAAACTTTTACGGTCGACCGTCGCGGTCGACCGCCAGCTTATAAAATTCTTTTTCTGTATTTTTGTGCTTCGCGGTCGATCGCGAGATTTCCACGGTTGACCAGCGAACTCATTATTGCTTTCTTAATTGCTATATTCTGATTTGTTTCTCTAGGGCTATTTTGGTCTTTTCAAGTTGGTTTTGACTGATGTTTTTAGTGGGTATAAATACCCCATTGCTCTTCTCTTCCATGACACCAAGTTTTGTTTTTACAGTAAAGTTTTAACAAAAGTTTAAGTATGTTTAAAGAGCTGTTTAAGCTGATTCTGATTATCGGTTTCAAAAGAAGTTATTTTGGTCTTTTCAAGTTTGTTTTGGCTGATATTTTGAGTGGGTATAAATACCCCATTGATGTTCTCTTTCAACCAACTAAATTTTGTTTTTACAGTGAAGTTTTAACAAAATCTTAAGTATGTTTAAAGAGCTGTTTAAGCTGATTCTGATTATCGGTTTCAAAAGAAGTTTTCTACAACAAGAAGAGGCCTTCAATTCAACTGAGGATCCTATCGTCATCATCCTCTACTGTTCTTCTTGTTTAATTAGAAGTTTTCCTAACTCATCTTTTCATATAGCTTATAATTTTATTTTCATATCTTAGCTATATTTATTGAGTTACATATTTTCATTCACTGTTATCACACACAATGTATTGAGCTAAATATTCCATACTATATATTGTGGGTAGTGGTGTGTGATTTAGTGAGTGTGAGCTTTATTTGCGTTCTCATTTGTTATCGAGAACAAACCATTGTATTTAACCATTGTTGTGAGTATCACTTGTAATACACTTGTACACCGAGAGAAGTGTGAGGCGTGAGACGGGGTCGAATACTAATAGGAGTGGCATCGGTTGACGAACCTAGAGAGAGGTTACATCCGAGCACTTAAGGAGGAGGACACGGGCTAGGTTCCTACACTTAGTGTGTAAAGTGTAATTGCATAGTGTTTGTTGTGTGAGAGTTTTTGGTAAACTTGTAAACCGAGTGTATAGAAGTTCCAGCTTCCAAACTGAATTGTGATAGTGAAGATCTCCTTGAGCTGAGGAGCGGAGACGTAGGTTGTGGTGACCGAACCTCGTAAACATATCATGTGTTTGTGTTTTGCTTAGCGTATATTTTATTTATGGCTATTCATTCTTGCTCATATCTATCTTATATAATTCTTGCAAGAACAAATTAATCAATATAATTTTAATTAGAAGTTAATCGGGATTAGATTAGCATAAGACCCTAATCAACCCCCCCCCTCTCTAGGGTATAACAAGATCCCTCCTACGTTTTGACTCATCATTTCAATATTTAGATCTGTTATGAACTATATGCACATATTACACTTTGATTTAATTATGGTGTAGTATGAATACTGTGATATTATATGTGGATTTATTGTTGAATGGTATAAAAGAATTTTAAAGGAATTTATTTTGTAAAAAGGGTTGGTTTTGAATTATTATGATAATAAATAGGATAAGTATTATTTTTAGATTAATTATAATATTTTAAAAGAATTATTTCTAGCAACAAAATCATTTTAGGAAAATTATAATATATTATAAGAAGTTATTTTGAAAAAAGAATCATTTTATTATAATAATAAATATTTAAAAGAATTTATTTTGCAAAAGGATTAATTTAAGTAAATAAATTTATTATTTTAGAAGATTAATTTTAGAACAATTTTATGATTTATGATTCTTAGATTTAATTATTTGACATGCCATGATATCGTGGTTGTATTTATTTACTATTTCCTTGTCGTGGTTGAGAACCATTAGTAGTTCATGACTTAGTGGCTTTGCGCGTCATGAACAAGACTTAGTGACATGTGTGTGTGCATTGACTAAACTTAGGAGGTTGACCAGAGATCTATTGTAGGTAAAGTTTGTTGACTTAGAAACAGAAGAAGAGTTGGGATGGGAAAGTCATAGTCCATGTGATCGGATGTGGTTGTTGATGTATCTTCCAGACTCGCACTAGCGACCTGTTTTATCCTGGAGTTGGTTTCTTGAGCCAAGTGGCCGGTTTCGACACCCGAGTTTTTGCTTGAGTTCGGATTTATCCTGGAGTTGGTTTCTTGAGCCAAGTGGCCGGTTTCGACACCCGAGTTTTTGCTTGAGTTCGGATCGGAGCGAAATCGGATTGCGTGTAGTCCTCTAGCCGCCTATTTTGCGGGATTGGATGCGCGTAAAGGATTTGTGAACAGTCAGTTATACCATGTTATGAACATTGACTCTATGTGAGATGTGGACCAGTTAACTATTATACGATGGCTAGTTGTATGACCTTGATACTTGCATGACTATGAATTCTTCTAATTATTATACTCTAGTGGTGGATTGCATTTAAATTGTTAGGATTCTAATTCCATGCTATTATTATTGTTATTACTGTTATTGTATTGGTCATTTGACCGTTTCTATTCTCCCTCATGGGATCTTTCTATGTGCCATGCACGCTGACATACTCCTATTCTCTCGGGTTATATATCAGACTTAGAGGACGGACAATTCCAGCTGGGAGACAAACCAGAGCCAGAGTATCCTCAGCAGGAGTGTTTTACAGACTGAGCTGAAGAAGAAGCTGAAGCTTAATTATTTTTTTGTCATTTTGATGGACTTAGTTTATTTTTGCAGTACTTTCTTACTATTTTCTGTTGGACCATGTATTTTTCATATTTCTTTAGTTGGACTATTTTGTAATAAGGTCATGTTTGACCCAAATTTTGTGTCTCAGATGATATATTATTTGTGATATGTCTTATTTATGTTCTGAGTTGTTTATTATATTCTTGCTAATTGTGATCGGGAACCTGTGAATTCGTATTATATTGCTTGACACTTAGCATATTAGATTGAGTAAAAGGGGTCGAGCACTTATTTCTTCCCAGTCTAATACGTCGCGGACTTGTTTGCGTCCCGGTTTCCCGGTATTTTGGGAATTGGGGCGTGACAGGTTTTTATGGTGGCCTATGCAGGTCACGATCCCAAGTTCCCACTAGTAAGAATATAATGAACAATTTAGATGCATGTCATTATTTCATCCGTAAGACTATACTCAAGCCCTTATCCTATTATATGGATAAATTATGTTTTAGTCTCTACCTTAGCACTTTTTCACTCTGAAGCTTTCCTCTGTTTCTTTTCTTGTCGTTTTGCGACTACACTCTCTTTGTATAACTTCTCTTTCCTCGTACCGGTTGTTATTTTATGTGTCATTATTTTTATACTATGTTTTCTTTTATTTGACATATGTATCATTTGATTATATTGATTTCTATATTATTTATTATATTATTTTATGTATCACATACAGTGTTATATTGTATGTTTTAATTAAAAATGTGCAAATAACATAGTCTAATAAAAATCATTACTTATGTATTTTCAATTGTTCAAATCATGTTCATTAAGTCTTTTGCATTACTCTAGACTTCACATATACATCACACAGCATATTTGATATTCAGATTATTTTCTTGTGTTTAAATATATTTTTGCATATGTATGTGTGTGCTTTTTCTGTCATACCATCTATTATTTACTTATGTTTTAGATTATTGTATATTTTTTGTATTTTAGTGAGAAACATTAATAAGTTCATAATTTTAATATCCTGTATATGCATTACATTCTTATTCTTTATTATTCAACTCACAACATTTTTAGTACATAGTTTCCTTATTAGTCAGTTTTATCTTATTTAGGTTGTTTTAGTATGTTCACATTAGTTTTGTTATTTTCATGAGCAATGTATTTCTATTTTGATATTCAAATATTTATTCATATTATTAGATTTGGTGTTTGAGTTACTAATTATATAGTTTTTGTTACATTATCTCGTATCATTAGTTATTAATCTTTTATAACTAATATAAAAGGTAATTCTAAATAGCGTTTGTGGGTATGTATGATATTTACTCATTGGTTGTTTATAGTGCATTGCATATTTGTTGTTTGTTTGCTTCGTTTTCGACTTATATTTCCATAAATGATAAAATAATACATGGGTAATATACATTGTATACACATGTTGTTTTTTAGTATTTATTTTATGGTATTTTATATTTTTATATCCTTTTATTGTGTCATTATTTATTTTTCATTTTCTAATCATTATTTTTGATTACTTTATGTTGTGTTTTACTTTTTCATTCTTTTCATACTTACTATTCACTTTTCATTGTAGTGTTTCACGTAGATTATTATATTTACGTTGTATAGTTTTTATTGAGTTATAGTCATTCATTATTTTTAATATCAACTCTGTCTAATCATGTTTTGTTTTATGTATTATCAGTGTTTATGTTCACATGTTTATCAATCATTCATGGTGTGTTTATCTATAATATAAAAGTGTTTTTATTATACGAATTTATGCTTTCTTATGTTTTCATTTGTTATAGATCTATTTTATCTTCCATAGTTCATATTTCATGTATTATACATCTTTATTTATGTATATGTATGCTGACCGTATTTATGTGATTTTTGACTATTATGCATATATTGCTACATCTGAATTGATTTTATACATCAATGATTATTATTGTTGTATCTTATTCATATTTATTATTTTACCTTATGAATATTACAAATATTTCAGAGTTATCATATTATTTGTTGAATATATATAATTGTGTCCTTATTATATTTTATATAATATGTTTATTTTGAATCACTTGATGCTCTTATGTCTATTTTATCATATAATATTTTATGGCTGTTTTTATCATAATTTATCTTGTTAGCACGATTAGTACTATAAGTATTCAGACTTTTTATATGTTTATTATTATGTGTGTGTTTTCATTTTTAATGGCTGTTATACATGATGATTTTATTTGTTATATTATATAAACATGTTTAATACTTGACTTAGTATTATACCTTGTATGATAATTATTTAATACCATATATTCTCAAAAATTATTGATTATAACTATAACTATTTTATTGTATTTATCATCTATTGTATTGTGTATTAAATGTTGTATTTTTTTGATTATAACTATAACTATTTTATTGTATTTATCATCTATTGTATTGTGTATTAAATGTTGTATTTTTGCTTTGTTCATTATTGATCTATGTATACCATAAGCATGTGTGTTGTGTGTATTTATATTTTCTATATATAATACTAATCTAATTTTTATGTTATTTTTAATGTTTATTATGGATGTTTTATTGATCCAAACGACTATTGTAATTATTATTTATTCATGTTTGTTTTGTGATCATTGTGTTTTATACTATTGCTACACATAGTTTGATAATGTCTTTTATCATATTGTGATTATATGCAACTATGTTTAACCAGTATATGATAGTATAAATGTTTCCCATGCATGATTTAAATATACTAAATATATATGTTTATAATCTAAGATTAAACAATTAGTACGTATCATTGAACTATGTGCTTTTTCCTTTATTAGCATTGATTCGGTTTACGATATTCTTTTTACTGTACATACATTTGCTCTGTATGATGATGAATTTATTGATATTGTTTATATGTTTACTATATTCTTGTGTGATTGTGGTGATTAAGTGCATGTTTATTGTTTACTTTGATTATATTATGCTTTTGTATTACTTCACGTCTGATTTTATGAAATGCTATTACTTTCTATTCAAGCATATACTTCCTTTGTTAAAATGCATTCTTTATATTACTATTTTGTATTGATTTTACTATTGTTTACATTTTATTTTTTTTTACAATGTATTTATGTTGGTGTTGATTCTTTTGTGCTTATATAATTTTATTGGTTGTGTGTTTTGTGTGTATTACTATACTTATTTGGTCATTTTGAAAATAATTGCCTTGATTTTACAAACATTATTAACTGTTACTTAATTGATTTTAATTTATTCATTTTCTGCATTCTAACTGATTTATGTGACTCTGTTCGTTATGTTATTATTCTGAATTTACATACTTGATTAATTTTATGCCTATATATATGATTGTGTAAATACTTTTTATTAATAATTGTGTAAATCTTAATTAGTTTGACTATCTGTTTCTTTTTGTTAATTTGACAAATAATATTCATGATTTTAACTGAGCATGATTATTGAATTTATATATGTTTTTGTGATAATAATTTACTTTGCATAATTCATAGAATTGATTACTTTATTGCTTTACAATTTTATTTATTCTTATTATGTTGAATGATGCCTTCACCCATTACTTATCTGATAATTAAGCGATTTGTATTTCTTTTTGTTTTAAGTTACACTAAATCTTTGATCATAATAATCTTATTGTATGTTAATCTATGTCCCGTACTTTTGAATGATTCGTGTATTACGCATATGTGTTCATGTTGTTATGGTACATATATTTATAATTTATATGTATTTCTTATAAGATAACTGTCACCTTTTGTGTCTCATATGTACTAAATACTAGCATATTTTATGATTGTGATACTCTTGTACGTATTATGACATAAATCTTTCATATCTCACTAATTGTTCGCTCTATTTATTAATTTTGAATTGTTTGATATCACCTTATATTAGTATACAAATAATTATTTTTACATTGTTATATGTCTGTTGTTGTCTTTTGATAAATACTTTATATTTTATTTTTCTAAATGTGTCCGACCATATTGATATTATGAACTGCTTGTGAGATTATAATTTTATCCTTTGATATGTGTATACTATTTAATTGATGTTATGTTATTATAATGATTGAAATAATTTCCCATCCACCTTTATAAAAAAAATAATTCCTGTGTGTTATGATATTGTTATTATGGTCTTCTATATGTATACTGAATCTTAGTTGTCATGTCTTATATCTTATCTTGTATCGTTCTTGTATTACATTTCCCTTACTTATGGAGACGTAATTTAATTTAAATCTTTCTCTATATGAGTTGAATTGAGTCTCTCGTTCTATATTTTGTACTTGTTTCCTTTATACATCACCCTTATTTTTATTCTGAGGACGAAATTTGCTTTATGGGGGGTAGAAAGTAATGACCATGAATTTTGATACTAATTTAAATAATTTTTTGATATTTTAAAATATTAAATTATTATTTTTATAAGAGTATTTATATTTTCTTGATTTTCTAGAATTTTCTATAATTTAAAAATATAGTTTTATATTTATTTTAATAGTTTTGTTATTTATAAATTTAATTATTATGAAAAAATATTTTAAATTAATATTTGATTTTTCTATTATTATTATTAATTATATTAATTATTCCCTAATTATTCCCTAAACCCTAAACCTATATATATATATATATAATCTTCCTCTCTCTCTCTCTCTCTCTCTCTCTCGTTTTCATCTCACAACCTCGCCGCTCATTCTTCTCTCTCTCTCTTCCTCCCCCCATTTCGTCTCTGTTCACGGGAAAAATCATAGCTTTCTTCATTGAATTCATTGTTCTCTCAAGTAACTGTTTTTCGATTACAAAACACCGCGCCGTGCTCCTCACCGTTGCCCTCTTTCACCGTCATCGCCGCCTCATCCGTGGACCGTAGTCTCGCACTACAACGTCAATCTATTCAACAAAAACCCTGAGACAAGATCCCTCTTGCTCTTTGACTCATCATTTCAATATTTAGATCTGTTATGAATTATATACACAGATTACACTGTGATTTAATTATGTTGTAGTATGAATATTGTGATCATGCGTGGATTTGTTGGAGAATAGCATTAAAGAATTTTAAAGGAATTTATTTTGTAAAAAGGGTTGGTTTTGAATTATTATGATAATAAATAGGATAAATGGTATTTTTAGGTTAATTATAATATATTAAAAGAATTATTTCTGGCAACGAAATCATTTTAGCAAAATTATAATAAAGTATAAGAAGTTATTTTGGAAAAAGAATCATTTTATTGTATTAATAAATATTTAAAAGAATTTATTTTGCAAAAGGATTAATTTAAGTAAATAAATTTATTATTTTAGAAGATTAATTTTACAACAATTTTATGATTTATGATTCTTAGATTTAATTATTTGACATGCCATGATATCGTTGCACGGGATTGGTTGTATTTATTTACTATTTCCTTATTGTGATTGAGAACCATTAGTAGTTCATGACTTAGTGGATTTGCGCATCATGAACAAGACTTAGTGACATGTGTGTATGCGTTGACTAAACTTAGGAGGTGGACCAGAGATCTATTGTAGGTCATGTTTGTTGACTTAGAAACATAAGAAGAGTTGGGATGGGAAAGTCATAGTTCATGTAATCGGATGTGGTTATTGATTTATCTGGACTTCCAGACTCGCACCAGTGACATGTTTTGTCCTGGAGTTGGTTTCTTGGGCCAAGTGGACTTTTTCGTCACTTTGGTCAGTGACTTGTTTCGTCACCCGAGTTTTTGCCTGAGTTTGGACCCGGCCGAAATTGGATTGTGTGTAGTCCTCTAGTCGTCTGTTTCGTGCGATTGGATGCGCGTAGAGGATTTGTGAACAGTCAATTATCCGATGATATGAACGTTGACTCTATGTGAGATGTGGACCAGTGAACTATTATAGGATGGCTAGTTGTATGACCTTGATACTTTGATGATTATGGATTCTTCTGATTGTTATAATCTAGTGTTGGATTGCATTTAAATTGTTAGGATTCAATTCTCTCGGGTTGTACGTAAGACTTAGAGGACGGATAGGGTCTAGTTGGGAGACACGGCAGAGCCTGAGTATCATCAGCAGGAGTGTTTTGCAGACAAAGCTGAAGAAGAAACCGTAGGTTGATTACTTTTTTGTCATTTTGATGGACTTAGTTTATTTTTGTAGTACTTTCTTACTATTTTCTGTTGGGCCATGTATTTTTCATATTTTTTTAGTTGGACTGTTTTGTAATAAGGGCATGGTTTGACCCAAATTTTGTGTCTCGGATGATATATTATTTGTGATATGGCTCATTTCTAATCTAAGTTGTTTATTATATTTTTGCTAATTATGACTGGGGAATTGTGACTTCGCATTATATTGCTTGACGCTTAGCGTATTAGATTGAGTAGAAGGGGTCGAGTACTTATTTCTCCTCAGTCTAATACGTTACAGGCTTGTTCGCATCCCGGTTCCCCGGTATTTTGGGAAGCGAGGCATGACACATGCGTAGACTAATCAGCCCAAAATCAAGGCGATTGAATTTTTAATGATAACATAGATTTTGCTTATGACTGTCTTTCGGGCTCTAAGTATGAAAATTTGGAACACGATGCTTTTTGGCCTAGGAGAGCTTTAGAATCGACCTTGCATGTACACATAAATCAGTGTTACTCAACTCGTTAATAGGTTGGGTGCTCAGAGCCTCGTCTCGTAGATACTTTTTAAGCATCGAAACATGAAAGACATCGTCTATACTCGACATCGATACTGGAAG
>NC_033795.1:69639822-69668769 GCF_001876935.1 Asparagus officinalis | reverse complement strand
CGATATTAAACGGCTCCAATGCGTTCCACTATCCTAAACAGACCAATATACCACGGGGCTGTTATACCCTAGAGGGGGGGTGATTAGGGTCTTATGCTAATCTTTTCTGATTTTATGCCAATTAAAACTAATTATCAAGTTATTCTTGCAAGATAGATATGCGAAGAGTTATGTGCACGAATATGCAATAAGAACAAAGGGATATATCCTAGCAATGAGATATGTGGTGAAATATATGCAAAGATATATAAACTAACACAAGGGTGAAACAAGATAGTGGATGATATAAATAAGCAAAAGAACAATGGCGATATAAGATATGAACACAAGAAATAATTACGCCAAAGACAAAGCTAACACAAGCAAATGATCATGGAGTTCGGATCTTCCGTCCTACGTCTCCGCTCCACACTCCTGAGGAGAAATCTACTATCACAACCGGGTTTTCTATGCTCACCCGAATAACGTTACACCTCACAATTTGATTCACGGAGTTCAGTCCCCACGACCTACGTCTCCGCTCCTCACCTCGAGGAAATCTCCACTACAAACTTAGTTTTCTAGCTAACCGAAAACTTTACAATCTCACAATATAACAACAAATTGATTTGTTCTCTAATACAAGGCGAGAACTCAATTAAGCATAACTCACTGTTATAATCTCTCACAACCCCAATATACTATGTATGTAAATACTAAAAGCTCATTGTGGGTATGTGTAACAATGAGATAAATCAAATCTAAACTCAATATAAAACTAGCTTTAATAAAATGATAAACAAACAAATAGATATAAAGCTAGAAATAGAGTTTAGAAAATTTCTCAATAGATCAAGAGGTAGAGGAAGAATAGTTGGATGCTCAAACACCAATGGTTGATCTCTTCAAGCTCTTCTAAAATTGATTTCAGAAAACAAACTCTCAAATTGCATAAAAGCTTCTTAAAACAAACTTAAACAAAAACTTAAACCCTTGTTAAAACTTTGTTAAAACATTTCTTGGATTGTTCCTGGTAGAAGGGGTTTGAGGGGTTTATATAGGAAGAGAAACCAACAGCAAAACCCCCAATCAAATCTCCCAAAAACCCAAAATTTTTTTTCAGATTCTGTACAAGAAGAACCGTTGGGCATACGGCGGTCGACCGTGAAATTCTCACGGTCGACCGCGAGCCATGTTAGAGACTGAGAAAATTTTCAGAAACATCTGCGGTCGACCGTGACGGTTGACCATGGGAATTTTCAGCTTGACGGTCGACTATCACGGTCGACCAAAGGCGCGGTCGACCGTGGCGGTCGACCGCAAACAGATATATGAAAATGACAGTTTTGTAAGCAGTTTTTCTGATTTAAAACCCTGTTTAAAAATATCAAATAAATTCCAAAAAATATAAAACTTTGGAAAATAATTGTAGACATGATAATACACATGCTATAAAAACTGGTTTTTAGGAAGGACCTCCCAAATGAAAAATATTATTATTTTGCAAAATAGCCCAAAACATAAAAATGTAAATATATGAGTTTTGACATTTTAGCTTAACCATGTTTTGAAACATTACAAAATGATTTTGTAGACTTAAAGAAAGATATAAACTATTGTTATGAAGTCTATAAACAATGAATATAGTATTTTATCAAAATACAAATATAATGCACTAAAACATGATTTCATTGAACTAAATAAAATTGTTTCATATTAAAACTTGAAAACTCAAAACCATGTATGTATATATATAACTAAATATACATAGAAACCAAAATTTAACTTATGTATAACTATATATATATATATACAAAGAAACCAATAAAATGTGTGTGCATATTATATTGAACTTAAAGTACCAACACACATAATATAACACCTAAAACTAAATTTACCCAAGCTTATGATCTTCAACGAAGCTCTATCTTGGTACACTTGCGGATGAGGCTTGAACTTGAATCTTCAACTTTGAATTGCATAGGCTTCATCCTACATTTCTGCCAAATCTCCATTTGATATGATCGTGAATGCTCGATTCCATCCATCCTCCAACATGTTATTTGTCTACAATAAATAGATAAGTACAAATACTAGACAAACAACATTAGTGGTAAATTATTTGTTAAACATCATCAAAACAAAAAGGCCAACAGGGGCAAGCTTTCCCCGTCTACCAAATCGCTGAACTCCCTTCGTTAGTGATACTTTCAATAATACATAGTCCCCAACCTGGAACACTAACAGTCATCGTCTCTGATCTGCATAACTCTTTTGATGACTCTGCACTATAAGAATGCGCTCCTGAATCACTACCACCTTCTTTGTGGTCTGTCTCACTAACTCCGGTCTAAGCAATATGTTATACTCCGGTTCTTCCCAAAAAATAGGCAATCTGCAAGGCCTCCCGTACAATACTTTATACGATGCTATACCAATAGTTGCTTGATAACTATTATTATAACCAAATTCAATTAATGAGATTTGGTTCGCCTAACTACACTAAAAGTCTATGACACATGCCCGCAACATGTCCTCCAATACCTGGTTAACTCTTTCCGTTTGCCTATTTGTCTGTGGGTGGAAAACACTGGAGTATGACAACTGGCTATCGAAAGAATTATGGAAGCTCCTCCAAAAGCGAGAAGTGAAAACCGAGCCTCAGTCTGATATGATCATCTCTGGAACTCCGTGCAATCACACGATCTCCTAGATAAATATCCTCGCATAAGTCTCTACTTTATAGGTTGTCTTTACTGGTATAAAATATACTGACTTCGTCAACCAATCAACTATCACCCAGACTGAATCGTTCCCCTTCTTTGACCATGGCAATCTTATAATGAAGTCTATGAAAATATCTGCCTATTTCCACTCCAGAATGCGTAAAGGTTGTAGGGTCCCTATTGGTCTCTGGTGTTCTGCCTTCACTTGCCAGTAGGTAAAGCAATTAGCCACATATTCTGCAATCTCCCTACACATGCCACTCCACGAAAAGTGCCTCTTCAGGTCCTTGTACATTTTTGTTGTCCATGGATGCACTGTGTATCTGATATGATGTGCTTCATAAAATAAGTCTTTATTCAATTATGGACTATTCGGCATCACCAATCGGCCCTTCATTCGAAGTCATCTATCTGCTCCAATGGTTCAATCAGCTTTGGCTCTTTCGAAATCTCCTCCTTTCGGATTTGAATCCAAGAGTCCTCTAGCTAAGCTCTGACCACTCTATCACTCCAAGATTGCTGCATTGACAAAGCCCCCAAAAATGTGCTGCTCCCGCCGATCTCTGGCCTAAAGTCAAACTAGCTAAGGGTGTGGAGATCTCAATACGACAAGCACCTCAAAGCCGCAATCGAATACCGACACTAACTACTCAATGAGTCTGCTACTACGTTCGCCTTTCCTGGATGATACTGAAGTGCGAACTCATAATCTTTAATAAATTTGACCCATCGTCGCTGTCTCTGATTTAGCTCTTTCTAAGAGAAGAGGTACTTCAAACTCTAATGATCCGTAAATAGCTCGAATTGTACTCCATACAGATAGTGCCTCCATGTCAGTACGAATACCACTACTTCTTCCTCCAAATCGTGTGTGGGATACTTCTGCTCATGAGTCCTCAACTGTCTCGAATTGTAGGCCACCACTCTCTAGGTCTGCATCAAAACACCTCTGAGACCTGACAATGATGCATCTGTATAGACAACAAAAGTCTTATCACTGCTCAGAATGATCAACACCGGCGCTGTAGTCAACTTAGCCTTCAAAGTCTCAAAGGTCTCCTGGGACTCCGTGCCCCAAACAAACCGTACACCCTTCTTCGTAAGGCATGTAAGTGGCATCGTAATCTTCAAAAAATCTTGAATGAACTTTTTGTAATAGTCAGCCAAACCCAAGAAACTACGGATCTCTAAAACCATCTTCGGTAGCTCCCAATCTAGTACCGCCTCAACGTTAGCTAGATCAACTGCAATACCCTCTCTGCTAATGACTGTAGGCATATAAAATTGCTTATAGGTCCCTTAGCTCAGCTCGGCACAAACCGACAAACCAACGAGGCAACGAGATTGACTAATCGCACGCAAGCAACAGAATACGTCCATTCGCGTGCGGGATCAAGCCAAGTGTTCGAAGAGTCAACGAGTCATCCAACCAAGGGCATACTCAGACGAATCACGATCGAATCAAGATCGGTTTCGGACTCAGATTCAGAAGTGGATTTACTGCCTAATCAGGATCCGGATTTACTGCCAAATCAGGTCAACGAATCAAGTCTGGATAAATCAACCACAGAACCAAATCACAGATAGAACCAAGGCGGAAAACACCAAACCCACCACCTAGAGGGGCTCGGCCCAAGCCGAGCCAACTTCAGGTGGCTCGGCCCAAGCCGAGCCACCTCAAGGTGGCTCGGCCAAGGCCGAGCCACCTCCAGATCTGAGTGCCTATAAATAGGCTAGGCCTTGGTTCATTTCGGAGGTTGGAAATTTTGGAGAGAGGCGAAGCCCTGCTGGATTGGAGACTCGGAACTTAAAAAAGATTGAAACTTTGGGACTTCGGGGACTCACTCCTTCAGATCTGGTGCTCGGCGATCATCAACGTCAAATAAGGCAGGTGTTCGAGAGGATCGGATCTCAGATCTACGTTGCTACACTCCGGATCTAAGCTTGGTCTTAGATCCCGAGACTTGGACGATTGTTTCCTTGGTGAAACAATCCTCCCCGGCTATTATTTCCTTGGTGAAATAATACCCGTTGTACTGCGTAGATCCGACCGGATCTAGATCGCGCGGTGGTCCACGGCAAACAACCCCGGCGCAGGCAAAGAACCCACAAAGCGAGCGACCGCAAAACAGGAGCTCGTGATTCGTTCGACAAACAAGGAAACAAAGTTGTAATTTTTCATTTCTTTTTATTTGATTTTCGTTGTAACCGGATCTTATAAAAAGACCGGATCTTTTGTAACTCAAAAAGTTGTAACTCAAGATGACAATGGAATCAATAACAAAGAAAGACACGAATTTTCTCGCGAACAATCTGGCGACCACAGTGGGAGCCAATGATCTCGCCGATGAGATCGATGCGTCACAGCTGCGGATCTCAATCCCGGTCGTGGAGGAGGTCGAATACGAGTTCGATCAGACCAAGTTCGAGGAGTACCTTTCATCCTCGTCCAGATCTACCTCCCCCCGCAAGTCCAAGAAGTCCAAGTTCTCCTCCAGGAGAAAGGTTCGTTGGTATGAAGAAGTCGAAGCTACCAACGAAGATCTCGCCCCGTTTGATGCCAAAGTCGCATCGGGTGAGATTCCTCCAGTTTCCAACCAGGTCAGATCTGCTCTGGCCAACCCTTCTGCCGCAGAGGGCGTGGTGACTCTCTCGAAGAGAGCCCGCCAAAGGCAGCGTCAACGCCTTGCGAAACGATTCGCAAAGGCCATGGAGTCAGTTGATGGGATCCGCTACAACGTGGATCTGAAGAACAAGAGAGGCAAACAGCCTCAACAACAGATGAACGGTGCCTCTTCCAAGCCGCCAATAATGGAATGGATCCGTGTCAAACGGAACCGATCGACGCTGTAGGAGCACATTCGCAATCACCGCGCACTATCAGCGCAGGCACGGGTTCAAGCTGAAGAAGCCCGTAGAAAGTTGCAAAGAGACGTAGCCAAGAAGCCGCCACCAACTCGCAAAGTTTGGAGGCCAAAGTCTGAAGCGGCAATTCAGGCTAAGGAGCAACCTTTGCAGCCTCCAACCAAAGTTCAACCTCCGGCGAACCAAGCTAAGCCGCCGAGAATTCCCATAGCTACTCCGGGAGATCATGCAGAATCCTCCTGAAGGAGAAAGTCAGTCTTGGAGCGCCTCGGTCCACTTCCCGAGGAGCGAAGCAAAGGTCCAATCCAAGAACGTTTGGACCCACTACGAAAGCCCCAAACAACGCAACATGCTGGGGGTCGCCCCAAGCGCACTACTTTGCGCATTGAAGTTCGGGAGCCCGTTGAGGATTCACGCCCACAAGGCGCGTAACTCTCGAAAGCCCGAAGAAGGTAATTCGCTCTCAGAAGGAAACGTTATCGTCTGATGATGATTACGTTATACCTGAGAAATCGTGCCAACACACGATAGGTTGCTCTGACTTTCAAACTGACGAGCTGTACTATCGTGCTGGGGGTACGAGCAAAGCCAGAAAGAGAAGTCCTCGAAGGCTAGAAACTCAGTGCCCTTGTTCAAAGCTCATTCGGGCAGTACTGTCTGAATGCAACTGCATCAAGGCAGTCCCCGAGAGAATTTTAGTGTTCGAAAGGCTCAGCACTGAAACGCCAAAACCAAGGCATAGGCGCTTCCGGCAAAGAAGAACGGTGGTTAAAGACGGAGAATTTCCGAGGGTCACCGCCAACATGACCAGCAAAGAGACATCGACACAGATTGATCTCAAATCGTTTCTAGAAGCGTCCCGGCGTGTAACCCGTCTGCAGTCCGGAGCCATCGCACGAGGAACTTATGGTAGGGTTCGGACAAGATTGCCTTCGGAAGATGAAGAATCGGATTCCTGCTCTGCTGTCGCATCGGACAATACAGTGTCCAGCGAAGGACAACCCCGCGAGTCATTTATGATAAGCGCGGAAG
Organism: Asparagus officinalis; assembly: GCF_001876935.1. Lineage (NCBI taxonomy): Eukaryota > Viridiplantae > Streptophyta > Magnoliopsida > Asparagales > Asparagaceae > Asparagus > Asparagus officinalis. The sequence goes on along the minus strand of NC_033795.1, from coordinate 69,662,167 downwards.
AAATGGCCAAGATGCTTGAAGACGCTTTGGCTAAGCAGAAAGAAAGCTTCAGGTTCGAGATGCAGATGGCCATGCAGACTATGAGAGAGATGCATGAGCAACAAATCCAGGCGTTCAGGAACCAACAAGGTGAACCAAGTCACCGTAATCAGGTTGTTCAGGAAGAAGAGCACACGGATAGGGATGGAGCTCACAATGCCAATAACCCTCCCGTCAATGCAGGGGGTGATAACGAGGATGCCAACGAGGATACAAGTGAAGACTTGAAGATCAAAGATCTCGAGAGCAAAATCAACACATTGATCTCCGCTCAAGAGACGAAGAAAACAGGCATTCCCTGTCCATACCCAAGAGAGTGGGAATCGATCCCCTATCCGGCGAAGTTCAGTTTAATCAACTTCACGCCGTTCGATGGGAAGGGTTCCCCCACTCAGCATTTGATTTATTTCAAATCGCACCTGGGTATTATTTCCGGCAATGAGCCTCTGATGGTGCGGTCATTCGTCGGCACTCTTCGCGGAGCCGCCTTCGATTGGTACCGCCGCCTCAAGCCAGGAAGCGTGAACAGCTGGGATGACATGGAGACGAAGTTCCTTGCAAATTTCTTCGACGACGACACCGAGATCTCTATCGGATCGTTGCTCGACGAGAAACAAAAAGACGGGGAGTTAGTCGACACCTTCGTCAAAAGGTTCCGGAACAAGGCGATGAATTGCCGGGACCCGATCACAGAGGAATTCATCCTCCAAACTTGCCACAACAACCTTGCGTTGGACGTGTTGGAAGCAATGGGAACAGCACCGTCTGACACTTGGAAGGATCTGAAGGTGCGCGGTGAACAAGCCGAACGTTTCCTCCGAAGGAAGAAGGCCGAGAGGAACCTACCGACGGCTAATCCTCTGGACTCAAACTTCGCCTCTCGTGGTAAGGGCAAAACACCTGCAGCTACTGGTGGTGCTAATCAAGCGTCACAACAGCAATCCCGAAGGCAGCAAAAGACTTCGGGTCCGAGACTCCAAAGAGAGTATTCCTTCAAGGACGAAGACGTTCCAGCCATCTTCGAATCCCTCCTTGAAGGTAACAAGATCAAGCTACCACCTATCACAAATCAGGAGGAAGCTGACAACACTACGGACCCAAAGTACTGTGCATACCACAGGAGGGTCGTTCATCCCACCAAGGATTGCTTTGCTCTCAAGAATAGCATTCAGACCTTGGTTGAAGCCGGCGTCATAACGCTAAGGTAAGCCAATTGAGAACGGCAAAACTCCAAAGAGTATACGAGTATAAACTGTTTCTCAATCCTCCGACCGGTACAAGAGGTTAAACTGTTCCCTGATACTCCAATAGGTATATGAGTCTAAACTGTTTCCCCACTTTTGACGGGAAGTTCCTGGAGAATATTAAGCTAATATTCTTAAGGATAACCCGGTTAGTTAACTGATAATAATGTCCGAACCAGTTCCGCAGAGGAAACTGGGGGTGGACGATTTATGTAACGGGAAGTTCCCAAAACCACAGCAATGTAATGAATAAGAACTCCCATTCTCACCATGTCTATGCACTCAACACTCTCTCTGTTAGAGTCTGGACGTAAAGTACCCACTTGGTCAAACCTTCTTACAGTTAGGACCACAGTCAAAATCCCCTCTCGATTCCCCCAATGAACGAGAGGTCCACAAATTGAGCGATCAAACCTTCCTACAGTTAGGATTGTCTCAAAACACCCACTTGGTCAAACCTTCTTACAGTTAGGACCACAGTCAAAATCCCCTCTCGATTCCCCCAATGAACGAGAGGTCCACAAATTGAGCGATCAAACCTTCCTACAGTTAGGATTGTCTCAAAACACCCACTTGGTCAAACCTTCTTACAGTTAGGACCACAGTCAAAATCCCCTCTCGATTCCCCCAATGAACGAGAGGTCCACAAATTGAGCGATCAAACCTTCCTACAGTTAGGATTGTCTCAAAACACCCACTTGGTCAAACCTTCTTACAGTTAGGACCACAGTCAAAATCCCCTCTCGATTCCCCCAATGAACGAGAGGTCCACAAATTGAGCGATCAAACCTTCCTACAGTTAGGATTGTCTCAAAACACCCACTTGGTCAAACCTTCTTACAGTTAGGACCACAGTCAAAATCCCCTCTCGATTCCCCCAATGAACGAGAGGTCCACAAATTGAGCGATCAAACCTTCCTACAGTTAGGATTGTCTCAAAACACCCACTTGGTCAAACCTTCTTACAGTTAGGACCACAGTCAAAATCCCCTCTCGATTCCCCCAATGAACGAGAGGTCCACAAATTGAGCGATCAAACCTTCCTACAGTTAGGATTGTCTCAAAACACCCACTTGGTCAAACCTTCTTACAGTTAGGACCACAGTCAAAATCCCCTCTCGACCGGCAACGTGTATTAGACGCTGACTCATCCCTACTTAGGCTTCGGGATAAAATACCCTAGAATCTAACTCTGGTGTCTTTTTCTACGGAAAAAGACTAAACCGGCGACGCGTGTTAGGCGTCGGCATATCCTTTCTTAGGATTCAGGATGAAATTCCCCATGCGTGTAAGGCATGGATTTTGGTGTTATTAATAACAACCTGCCACAATATTGAATATGTGGACGGGTGTTCTTTTTAGCGGTTAAGAACTAACCGGCAGCGCAGGTTATGCGCAGACTTATCCTTACTTAGGTTTCAGGATAGAATACCCCAGAATCGAGCTCTGGTGTCTTTTTCTACGGAAAAAAGACTAAACCGGCAGCGCGTGTTAGGCGCAGACTTATCCCTGCTTAGGATTCGGGATAAACTTCCTAGGATGAATCCTAGATTGATAGATTCTTAGAAAAGGTTGGTGCGGGAAAGGAAGAATTTTATATTCTATTTCCCGGTCTTCTTTTAGGGTGAAGGCGAACCCGAATACAAGGAAGGAAGAATTTTATATTCTATTCCTTGATTCTGGAAAGGAAGAATTTTATATTCTATTTCCAGCGCAAAAGAAACTAGAAGTGGGATCTCCACTCCGAGAATCTGGAAAATCTAGATAAACTTACCTTTTATAGGACTGGTTATCTAATCTGAAGATGAGTTCTTCATTTTATCGAAGTGAAATTTCAACTTTGGTTATAACCATGAGAAGGCTTAACCAAAGAGAAAAAGAAGGGAGTTCTTTCGTTTATCGAAAGGGGACTCCGAACTGAAGGTGGGCCTCTTGTTCATGAAAAGAGTCAAGAGGGCCAGAAAGGCATTTTTGGTGGACCCACTGTCAATTGAAATTGATTAGTGAGGGATTTTGGTGGTGAAAATGATTTTGGGTTATCCTCTAGAATATTAAGTGTAATATTCTTCAAGGAACTTCCCGGTAAATGGGTTATCCTGAATGTACTAGGGATAGTACTTTTTCAGGAACTTCCCATTTATTGGCATTAATTGCCGGGTGCCTTCTTGAGTAATTAGGCGATATGCGCCGTTTGAGTAGATTGTGTCTATCACAAATGGTCCTTTCCATTTGGGTTCAAATTTACCTTTCTTCTTAGAGTTGAGGATTATCGGTCGGCGAGCAGCGAGGACCAGATCTCCTTCCTTGAAGCTTCTCTGTCGGACTCTTTTATTAAAAGCCCTAGATATTCTGGCTTGATAAAACTCAATGTGTTGTTGAGCTTCCAAGCACTTTTCATCCAACATTTTGAGTTCTTCGAGACGTTTCTGATGTTGTTCTTCTGTCGTCATCTCAGTTGCGAGAGCGATCCGAAGGGATGGGATTTGAATCTCCAATGGTAGCACAGCTTCACATCCGTATACCAACGAATATGGAGTAGCTCCTGTAGGTGTGCGTATGGTGGTACGATAAGCCCAGAGTGCTTCACCGAGTTTATCATCCCAGTCTCGTTTGTTGGTCTTCACGAGCTTTGACAGGATCTTAATGATCGTCTTGTTAAATGCCTCAGCTAATCCATTCGCAGCGGGATAATAAACTGTTGACAAAATATCTTGAATTTTGAATTTGTCACAAAACCTGACGAAAGTGTTGCTTATGAACTGTGGACCGTTGTCATGAATGATCCGTCTTGGCACACCGTGTCGGTATATGACATGATGTTTGATGAAATTGATGACGTTGTTCGTCTTCACTTTTCTAAGCGGAATCGCTTCAGCCCACTTTGAAAAGTAATCCGTGATTGCGAGAATGAATCGATCACCTTTGACTAAAGGGGGAAAAATAGGACGTCCATACCCCATGTCTCGAATGGCCAAGACGTGATTGATGTGTGCAACTGCTCTGGTGGTTGATGCATATAATTTGCATGTATTTGACATGCATGACACTCTCTGGCATATTCGATTGCGTCACGAACCATCGTTGGCCAAAAATATCTCATTCTCCTGATGCGATCATACAGTTTGGGACCGGGCTGATGCGCACCACATTCTCCTTCGTGTGCTTCCTTAAGAACTTCTTCTGCTTCTTTGTTCGAAAGGCATCGGAGTAATAAACCATCGTACCCTCTACGGTATAACGTATGGGTCTCGGCATTATAGAAGAATCTTGGTGCTCTCCGGCGGATTGATTCTCTTTCTTTTACATCCTCTGGCAAAATACCATATTGGACGTAGTCAATGATAGGAAAACGCCAATCTCGGGACTCAGACCCAATTTGAGTTGAATTCACCTCCTTGGTGCTTATGTTTCCGTCATCTTCCTCTTCAATATCCATATCGTATATGGGTATGCAAAGTTGATGCGTCCTTACTGTGACTAATAGTTTAGTTTCGGGAGGCTGCACAAGTGATACCGCTAGTGCTGCCAGTGCATCCGCATAAGCGTTCTAGAGACAAGGGATGTATTCAATAAAGAATTCTTCAAAAGAATCTGCCATTTTGATGGCCTCCTGGTGGTACGGGATCAGGTCTTGGTTCCTGACTTCATACTCTCCACGGACTTGGTTGACTATCAATTGAGAATCTCCAAAAGCTTCGAGATATTCGACCCCCAGCTCCTTGGCGAAACTGAGTCCAATGAGAAGCGCGTTGTACTCGGCTACGTTATTGGAACATGGACTAGTCAGTGAATAGGCCCGAGGCATCACATGCTTTCCCGGGGAAACTAAGACAACTCCAACTCCAGAGGAGACTTTAGAACATCCCGACGTTATTGCCCTATTAACTGCCCTCGAAGCACCATCGAAGTATAATTGCCATACTTGTTGGTGCGATGTAGTGTTAACCTCGTGGGTTTCATCCGGCAAGTCATCATATACTTCTGCCGTATCCATGGTCGGGTTTGCCGCCAAGAGATCACAAATCGCTTGTCCTTTGATCGACTTCTGCTGTTTGAAGTGCAAATCATATTGGGACAAGAGAAGGGCCCACTTCGTTAACCACCAATTCATAGAAGTCAGTTGCGTCATAAATACCCATACTGGATTAACGTTAGAAATGACGTAAATCGTCTGTCCAACCAGGTAATGCCGCATCTTTTGCACTGCGAATACCAATGCGAGGCATTCTTTCTCAATCATCGGATATCGAGACTCGGCACCTACCAAGGTCCGACTTAGGTAATAGACTGCCTGTTCGTGACCATTATCATCGTCTTGTGCTAGTAAAGCACTTATCGAGTGGTTCATTGCCTTGAGATATATCAGGAACGGTCTACCTGATTTTGGTGCAACGAGAACAAGAGGATTCGTCAGATATGTTTTGATATCTTCAAATGCTTTTTGGCAGGCGTCGTCCCAAATAAATGACACCCCTTTCTTGTTTAGCTTAGAGAATGGTTGGCACTTCCCAGAAAGATTTGAGATGAACCGCCGGATGTAAGCTAACCGCCCTTGCAATCCTCTGAGTTCTCTCAGATTTCTAGGGGGTTGCAGTTCATGTATCGCCTTCACCTTGTCAGGATCGATATGTATTCCTTTAGTGGTGATGACGAATCCAAGGAATTTTCCGCTGGACATTCCAAGGAAGGATTTAGTGGGGTTCATCTTCAATTGATGACTTCGCATGAGATCAAACATCGTCTTCAAGTCCTTGATGTGGTCTTCTTTATTGCGACTTTTTACAACCAAATCATCAACGTAGCACTCGACTGTTTTCCTGAGATGCTCTTGGAAAATCTTAGTCCAAATCATCAACGTAGCACTCGACTGTTTTCCTGAGATGCTCTTGGAAAATCTTAGTCATTGCTCGCTGTTATGTGGCGCCTACATTCTTCAGACCGAAAAGCATCACCGTGTAGCAAAAGACACCGAGGGGCATTCTGAACGCTGTATGCTTCTCGTCATCTGGGTGCATCTTGATTTGGTTGTATCCTGAAAAGCCATCCATAAAAGACATTCTCTCAAACCCGCACGTATTGTCGATAATGACATCTATGATTGGGAGAGGAAAGTCGTCTTTTGGACATGCCATATTCAGGTCCCTGAAATCGATGCAAATCCTGATTTTACCATTTTTCTTCATGACTGGAACAATATTGGCTAGCCAGTCTGGATGTTGCTCCTCTCGGATAAATCCTGATTCGATCAATTTCTTAACCTCTGCCTCAATGGCTTCCATAATCTGTGGACGAAACCGTCTTTGTTGTTGTTTGACAGGTTTGGCATCCGACTTGATATCGAGGCGGTGCATTGCTACACTGGGGTCGAGCCCTGGCATATCTTTATAGTTCCAAGCGAAGACGTCAATATATTCCCTGATGAGAGCAATTAATTCCTCCTTCTCATTTGAGGGAAGACCATCGCTGATAAATATAGGCTTTGGGTTGGTCTCGTCACCCATGTTAACTTGGACTATTTTATCTTCAGTGGGGGGTTCTCTCTGTTCGAACCTGTCACCATACTACATGTTCAGGTGATGAACCCATGGGTCTTCCCATGTTGGCATTTGATCATCATTCTCCATTGTGGACGGATCAGCTGTAGCCATGTTTGCCATTAGGGCTTTAAATGCTTCCCCTAGACTTGTATCGGAATCCCATTCCGAGGAATCTGACGGGTACCCATCTTTGTATTGCTCAGATGATTGGTTATTGATTAACCAGCAACATTCGTCTTCTGAAGAAGATTCATACCCTAACCCTCGTCTGAATTTATAATAATCATCCGGTTTCCTCTTTGGTACATATGCCGCTTTGGCTGGAATACGAGGACCTCGATCGAAGTATAGACCTTCTCCGAGTGTGAAATCATATCCCTGTTTTTCCATTCTCATCTTCCGGACTATACTTAGATAAATGCCGACCAGGTTTGTCATCATTCTCATCTTCCCTTAAGAAATGATATGGTAATGGAAAATCCTCTCCTTTACCGTAAATCACTTCTCTTTGGCCTCCTATTTTGGTAGGGATGACCAGGGTTGTTCCGAAAGAATGCTGGAGGCGTTTCTTTGTTATATAGGACGATCGAAGCGGCGCATAAAAATCGGGATTATCATACAATTCTTTTATCACATCATCAAGAGACAGTGAGTACTCCAAAGCGTTATTTATTTCATTATTGGCAAGTTGCCAGTTACAACTGCCATCTGACGATTGTTCATCGTCAAGGTTGATTACAAAGGGTACAATGTCGTTTAAAACATAACCTCCATTGTAATCAAATCCGGCTTCGGTATCAGCTTCTTCTCCGCTGTCCGTGCCATGAGCCGATGATTCAGTATCAGATTCGTTACCATAAAGGAGAGAATCAGTGAAATAATTCTCATACCCTTTGAATGGTTGCTTATCCGCGACCACCGTCCTAACCTTATTATCATTGTCGACATATTTCAAACACTGATGGAGAGTGGAGGGGATTATAACGTTACTATGGATCCAAGGCCGACCCAATAGCAAGTTATATGAAGTCTCAGCATCGATCACATAACATGTGACTTCCGTCTTCAAATCACCCATTTGACATTTTATCCGGATCTTACCCTTGGGTCTTGACCCGCTAGTATTGAATCCATAGATAACAGTGCCTGTGGACGCCAACTTACTAACCGGAATATTGAGGCTATGCATCAAGCGAAGTGGCATAATACTCACAGCAGAACCCGGATCCACTTGGATTCGGTTGACTTTGCTGGAGCCAATGTACCCAATGAAATATAGGGGTCGATCATGGTTCGAATTCTTCGTCTGCATATCCTCTTTGGTGAAGGTAATGAAGGGAAGGTTTTTAGCCGCTATATTACAGTGTTGAATTAACGGTTCTGGCTCTTCAGGTGCCGGCTTGACCCAAGTAAGGAACACTTCTGAATTGGCCAAGGCTTCTTGCAAGGCTTCTCTGGTTTCTTTAGACAACCGTAGCAACTCATACAATGTTATCCGTGCTGGGATGTTAGCTAGTTGAGCCATAATATCGAAGACGTGTGGAGTGTTCGAGCTTTCCGGTTTATCTCTTCCAATTGGACGATTGAAACGAGACTGCTTCAGATTCTGAACCTCCTGGGGCCTCTTTTCTTTCTGTTTATCAACCGACTGTCATCGAGCTTCTTCAACCGGTTTAGGAGTCATAACCACACCCAGCTCTGTGAGAGTTCTGGCTGGTCCTTGCTTAGTCACCCCCTGCTCAGCAAACTGATCACTAGGTGATGGATAGTTGAAGTGATACTGATTTATGCTCCTAGTGGCAAAGACTTCTTGTTCTTCTTTGGAGAGCGGGAAGGTAGGAGCTTCATTACCATCCTCTTCGAAGATCACGGAAGTAGCATTGCAGGACTTGCCTTTACCGTTTCTGGTCGAGGAAGTCGTCCACTGATCGTCTTCAATAAGATCAGGATGGACCCAGAGGATTTCGCCGTTTGGGGCTGTGTGTGGCACAAGTCCTTTTTGACGTTGTCCATATGGGTCGTCATTCACCATCTTCATTCCTACTTTGGTGATGCGTTTTGGTTCAAACCATGCTGTGGGCACTGATCCAAAGCTAATTGATACTGCATTTGCTCTGACATTCTTGGACGGCTTCGGGGTTAATGGTAGCATGACTGGGTAGGGTGATGGACCGCTCTATGGTATGTGCAATACTTCGGATCCGTCACTTTGCTAGCCCCTTCTTGGTCCACGATCGCCGGCAGCTGGATTTTGTTATTCTCCAACAGGTACTTAAAGATGCCGGGAACTTCGTCTCCTTTGAAGGAGTACACTTTAGGAAATCTTGGCTCCGAAGATTTCTGCTTCTGAGGTCGTTGTTGCCATTGCGACTGCGATTGTTGTGGTGCATGTTGCTGTGGCTGTTGCTGAGGTTGTAATTGGAATGTTTGATTAGCATCAACTGCATTAGCATGTGCCTTACCTTTCCCTCGTGGGACGAAATTCTGTTGTGGAGCATTCGTCGCCTGTTGGCCTCTTTCCGCCTTCTTCCTTCTGAGGAATCGCTCGGCTAGCTCTCCTCGGACCTTCAAATCCTTCTATGTTTTGGACGGTGCTGTCCCTATTGCTTCTAACACGTCCAATGCGAGGTTGTTGTGGCAAGTCTGGAGAATGAACTCCTCAGTGATCGGGTCCCGACAGTTCATCGCCTTGTTCCGGAACCTTTTGGCGAAGGTATCAACCAATTCCCCGTCTTTTTGTTTCTCGTCAAGCAATGACCCGATGGATATCTCGGTGTCGTCATCGAAGAATTTAGTGAGGAATTTAGTCTCCATGTCGTCCTAACTATTCACACTTCCTGGCTTGAGGCGGCGATACCAATCGAAGGCGGCTCCACGAAGAGTGCCAACGAAGGACCGTACCATCAGAGGCTCATTACCAGAGATGATCCCTAGGTGTGATTTGAAGTAAATCAAATGCTGAGTGGGTGAACCCATCCCATTAAACGGCGTGAAGTTAATTAGATTGAACTTCGCCGGATATGGGATTGATTCCCATTCTCTTGGGTATGGACAAGGAATGCCCGTCGAAATCAATGTATTGATTTTGCTCTCGAGGTTTTTGATCTTCAAACTTTCACCTGTGTTTTCGCTAGCATTCTCGTTACCACCCCCTGCATTGACAGGAGGATTATTGGCATTATAAGCTTCATTCGCATTTGTGTCCTCATCTTCCTGATTAACCTGGTTACGACGACTTGGTTCATCAGTGCTTGGATTTATTGGTCATGCATTTCTCTCCTATTCTGCATGGCCATCTGCATTTCGAACCTGAAGCTCTCCTGTTGTTTAGCCATGGCTTCTTCGAGCATCTTGGCCACTTGTTTCGCACTTATCATAAGTGCCTCGCGGGGTTGTCCCTCGCTGGATACCGTATTATCTGATGCGACCATAGAGCCGGCATCCGATTCTTCATCATCTGAAGGTAACCTTGTCCGAATCCTACCATAAGTTGCTCGTATGATGGCTCCAGACTGCAGACGTGTTATACGCCGGGATGCTTCCGGAATCGACTTAGGATTATCCCGTGTCGATGTCCCTTTGCTGGTCATATTAGTGGTGACCCTCGGAAATTCTCCGTTCTTCAATTCACCGCTCTTCTTCGTCGGAAACGCCTAGGCCTTAGCGTTTTGGCGTTTCAGTACTGAGCCTTTCGAAATCGCAAAAATTTCCTCTTCAGGGACCTGTCTTGCATAGCAATGTTACACTCAGAACAATATGCCCAAATGATTGACAGTGAGGCATTGAAGTCTTTAGTTCTCGATGGACTCCCTTTCCTGCGTTTACTCCGTACCCCAAACGGCATAGTACAACTCATCGGCTTGAAGGTAGAGTAACCTACCGATGTGTATGCACGCACTTCTCAGTTATAAACGCACATTATCAAGACACAATGCTTTTCTCTGAAGGCGAATTGGCTCTTTGGCTTTAGAAGAGTCACCGCGCCTCGAAACACGCCTTTGTTGGGACAGTGATTCTCAACGGCGCCTCCTGGACTTCACATGCGCAAATTTTGGTGCGCCTAGCTCCATGATCTTTTATTCATGTGAGTGGTGGCGGTGACTCTCAGCATGCTGAATCGTTTGGGGCTTCTTTATCGGACCCAAACGTTCTTGAACGGAGCTTTTACATCACTCACGGGAAGTGGACGCAGGGCTCCAAAACTTGACTTCTTCCTTCGGGATGATTCTACAGGATTTCCCGGAGTAGCTACTGGAATTACTTGCCGGTGAAGGCTGCAATGATTGTGTCCTTACCTGAGTTCGTCGCCCTCAGACTATCGGCCTCCATACTTGGCAGATGGTGCGCGACTTCTGGGCCACTCCTTTCTGCAGTCTTTTGCGCGGCTTCTTGGGACTTTAGCCCGTTGCCTGCGCTTAAAGTGCGCGGCGCTGCGAATGCGTCCTCAAGTGTCGAACGATTCATTTGACACGGATCCATTCATTCGTTGGCGGCTTGGGGGAGGTTGCTATTCATTGGGCTGTTGAAGCTTGTTTGCCTCTCCTGCCTCTTCAGATCCGCGTTTATAGCGGATTCCGTCAGTTGACTCCACTCGCCTTGCGATATTGCCGTTGCCAGGCCGTGACGTCGGTCTCTTGGCGGCGCTCCTTGAGAGAGTTCACTACTGCCCTCAGAGTAGCGGTTATCAGGAATTAGCGGAACAGGCTTCTGACCTGGTCGAGGTCGGTCTGGACTTCAACCTCGATGCACTTTGGCATCAATCGGGGGTGAGATCTTCGTTGCATTCTGCACTTCTTCGTCTACCAACGAACTTTTCTCGTGGAGGAGGAACTTCTGGACTTGAGGCGTGAGGTGAATCGACGAGCGATGACAGATACTCCTCGAACTTTGCTGTCGAATTTTCATACTCGACCTCCTCCTCACCGCTGATCGATATCCGCGCCGCTGCCGACGCCAACGATCTCGCAGCGAGATCGCGTGGCTCCCAGCTGTGGTTCGCCAGCGATTGTTCACGCGTGAAATGTCGTTTTCATTGAAGTCATTGTTCCTTAAGCAACAGTCTTTTTCGTTTACAAAAGATCTGGCTCTTTTTATAAGGCTCCGGTTACAACAAAATCAAAGAAAAAAGAAAAATTTTACGAACTTTCCTTCCACATTTCTCGAACAAATCGCAATATTCCTGTTTGCGGTCTCGCTGCTTGTGTGGTTTCTTCGCCTGCGCCTGGGCGTTTAATCCGCTGGACCACCGTGCGATCTTGATCCGGTTATGGATTACAAACGGTATGACGGTGTTATATTCATGAAGGAAATACAGCCGCGGGGTACTATTTCACCAAGGCGAAATAATAGCCTTTAGTTAATCGAAATCAACCAAGCAAAATCGATACTCTCTCGGATCAAAAAACCCACAGTTTTGATCCGGCCAGGATAACCGTGTGTGATCTCAGATCTGATCTCTCTCCTCGAACTCCTGCCTTGTTTTGACGTGTGATGATCGCTAAGAACCAGATCTGAAAATGCATCCAAGTTTCAAGCTTCAAAACTCTATAGTTGAGCTCTCATCCAGCACAACAGTTTCGCCTTAAAAAAATTCCCCCCTCAAACAATGAGCTACCTCTCTTATTTATAGGCATCTGAAAGCGGATCTGGGCTCACATCTGGGCCAGATCCGGGCCCTGTGGCCGCCCAGGTGGCCCGGCACCTGCGTGGAACGTGCGCTTGGCTACGAGCCACCAAGAGGCTGGCTCCGTGGCCACCGAGTTCACCTAAAGTGCGCTCATGAGCACCAAGTAGCTCGGCCAACCGAGCACCAATGGTTGCTCGCATGAGCCATCTTGCCGTTGCTCGCCGTCACGAGCCACCACAGCGGTGGCTCGGTGGAGCACAAGGTGCTCGGCTGGCCGCCGAGCCACCTTGCTTGGCTCGGACTACCGAGAGATGGTGCGCGACTTCTGGGCCACTCCTTTCTGCAGTCTTTTGCGCGGCTTCTTGGGACTTTAGCCCGTTGCCTGCGCTTAAAGTGCGCGGCGCTGCGAATGCGTCCTCAAGTGTCGAACGATTCATTTGACACGGATCCATTCATTCGTTGGCGGCTTGGGGGAGGTTGCTATTCATTGGGCTGTTGAAGCTTGTTTGCCTCTCCTGCCTCTTCAGATCCGCGTTTATAGCGGATTCCGTCAGTTGACTCCACTCGCCTTGCGATATTGCCGTTGCCAGGCCGTGACGTCGGTCTCTTGGCGGCGCTCCTTGAGAGAGTTCACTACTGCCCTCAGAGTAGCGGTTATCAGGAATTAGCGGAACAGGCTTCTGACCTGGTCGAGGTCGGTCTGGACTTCAACCTCGATGCACTTTGGCATCAATCGGGGGTGAGATCTTCGTTGCATTCTGCACTTCTTCGTCTACCAACGAACTTTTCTCGTGGAGGAGGAACTTCTGGACTTGAGGCGTGAGGTGAATCGACGAGCGATGACAGATACTCCTCGAACTTTGCTGTCGAATTTTCATACTCGACCTCCTCCTCACCGCTGATCGATATCCGCGCCGCTGCCGACGCCAACGATCTCGCAGCGAGATCGCGTGGCTCCCAGCTGTGGTTCGCCAGCGATTGTTCACGCGTGAAATGTCGTTTTCATTGAAGTCATTGTTCCTTAAGCAACAGTCTTTTTCGTTTACAAAAGATCTGGCTCTTTTTATAAGGCTCCGGTTACAACAAAATCAAAGAAAAAAGAAAAATTTTACGAACTTTCCTTCCACATTTCTCGAACAAATCGCAATATTCCTGTTTGCGGTCTCGCTGCTTGTGTGGTTTCTTCGCCTGCGCCTGGGCGTTTAATCCGCTGGACCACCGTGCGATCTTGATCCGGTTATGGATTACAAACGGTATGACGGTGTTATATTCATGAAGGAAATACAGCCGCGGGGTACTATTTCACCAAGGCGAAATAATAGCCTTTAGTAATCGAAATCAACCAAGCAAAATCGATACTCTCTCGGATCAAAAAACCCACAGTTTTGATCCGGCAGGATAACGTCGTGTGATCTCAGATCTGAATCTCTCTCTCGAACTCGCTGCCTTGTTTGACGTGTGATGATCGCTAAGAACCAGATACTGAAAATGCATCCAAGTTTCAAGCTTCAAAGACTTCTAATAGTTGAGCTCTCATCCAGCCAAAGTTCGCCTAAAAAATCCCCCCTCAAACAATGAGCTACTCTCACTATTTATAAGCATCTGAAAGCGGATCTGGGCTCACATCTGGCCCAGATCCGGGACCCTGTGCGTCGCCAGGTGCGCCCGGCACCTGCGTGGACTCGCTGGCTACCGAGCCACAAGAGGTGGGCTCGTGCCACACGAGTTCACCTAAACTGTGGCTCGATGAGCCACCAAGTTAGCTCGGCCAACCGAGCACCAATGGTTGCTCGCATGAGCCATCTTGCCGTTGCTCGCCGTCACGAGCCACCACAGCGGTGGCTCGGTGGAGCACAAGGTGCTCGGCTGGCCGCCGAGCCACCTTGCTTGGCTCGGACTACCGAGCCACCAAGGGGTGGCTCGGCTTTGGCCGAGCTCTCCGGGTGTGGTACCATTTTGTCTGTTTTCCGGTTTTGTGGTTTCGTGGTTTATCCGAGCTTTATTGTTGATCTGGACTCTGATTTGGCAGTCCGGATCCTAATTTTGCAGTAAAACCGCCTTGGAGTTCGAGTCCGCTCCCGATCGTTGTTTGATGTGGTGGACTCTACAGTTGGATGACTCGTTGATTCATCGACTCGTTAGCTTGATTGCGCACACGATTGGATGTATTCTGTTGTTTGCGTGCGGTTCGTTAACCTCGTCGCCTCGTTAATCCGCTTCATCGCGTGTCACTTGGCTTCGGTGTTGTGGTCTAACGATCATGCTTGGATATATCACCCGATGGTTCGTTGGTTTGTCGAATCACCATGCCGAGCTGTGTTAAGGGACCTATAAGCAGTTTTATACGCCTACAGTGGTACCAATATCCCTCTAAAATCGCCAAAAGAAAGTCCAGGCGAAGACCTTAAGATGAAAGACCTCGAGAGCAAAATCAACGCTCTAATGTCTGCTCGAGAGGTGAAAAGGACCGGCATTCCATGTCCCTACCCAACAGAGTGGGATTCAATAACATACCCGGCAAAGTTCAACATGATTAACTTCACGCCGTTTGACGGGAAGGGTTCTCCCACACAACATCTAATCTACTTCAACTCCCACTTGGGTATGATCTCCGATAATGAAGGCTTGATGGTTGGGTCATTTGTTAGCAGCCTTGCCTTCGATTGGTACCGCCATCTTAAATCGGGGAGTATCAATAGTTGGGATGACATGGAGAGCTCATTTCTCGGCAACTTCTTTGACGACGACGCCGAGATATCGATCGGAACACTCTTTGAAGAGAAACAGAAAGACGGAGAGCTCGTTGAGAACTTTGTTAAGCGCTTCCGAAACAAGGCAATGAACTGCCGAGATCTGGTCACGGAGGAATTCATCCTCCAAACATGCCATAACAATCTTTCCTTAGAAGTGTTAGAAGTTATGGGAGTCACACCGTCCTACATATGGAAATAGTTGAAGACGCACGGAGAGCAGGCCGAACGCTTCCTCCGAAGGAAGAAGGCCAAGAGGAGCAAATCGACGACTAATCATCCGAACTCAAACTTCGCCTCCCGTGGTAAAGGGAAGGCCCCTACAGCTGCGGTTAATGCTAATCAGACGTCACAACAATAACCCCGAAGACAGCAGAAGACTTCGGGTTCAAGACTTCAAAAAGAGTATTCCTTCAAGTAACCCCGAAGACAGCAGAAGACTTCGGGTTCAAGACTTCAAAAAGAGTATTCCTTCAAGGACGAAGACGTTCCAGCCATCTTCGAATCCCTCCTTGAAAACAACAAGATCAAGCTACCACCTATCGTAAATCAAGAGGAAGCTGACAACACTACGGATCCAAAATACTGTGCGTACCACAGGAGGATCATTCATCCCACCAAGGAATGCTTCGCTCTCAAAAATAGCATCCAAACCTTAGTTGAAGCCGGCGTCATAACGCTGGGATAAGCCAAATGAGAATCGCCACACACTGAAGAGTATACAAGTATAAAATGCTCCTCAATACTCCAATAGGTATATGAGTCTAAACTATTTCCTTTCATCCACGGAAAGTTCCTGGAGAGTGCCATGCGTGGTATTCTTAAGGATAACCTGATCATGCAGCTGATACAATGATAAACCTAGTTTCGCAAGAAAAGCTGGGGGTGGATGATTCATGTAACGAGAAGTTTCCAGAAGAATGCTACATGTAGCTTTCTTAGGGATAACCCGATCATTATAAAAAAAGGTGATAAACACTAAACCCCCACTGTGATTTCCAAACACTCTTTTGCAGAGACAAGATTCGATCACCTCGTTGGATAAATCTTCCCTCACAAAATTCCCATTGGTGTTTGACGACTCATAGTCTTCCACCACAAAATCCCCCACCGATCAAACTAATTAACGGTGGGACCACCAAAATTCCTTTTAGTTAAATCCATTCAAACTTTCGATGTATCTGTGCACTCAACATCCTCATTATTAGAGTCCGGACATGGTACTCGAGATTTTAATGGCCTAATCCTTGACGAATTGTCAAACTCATTCGTGTTAAGTTCTTAAGAATTCCCATTGAGTAATCGGTATAAGTCAACACTCCCATTGTAATTTATGCTCCCACTCCCACTGTCTACTTGGTCAAACCTTTAAATAGTTAGGACCACAACCAAAATCCCCTCTCGATTCCTCCAATGAACTAGAGGTCCACAAATCGAGCGATTAAACCTTCCTACAGTTAGGATCGTCTCAAACCTCCCACTCGGTCAAACCTTCCTACAGTTAGGACCAAAACCAAAATCCCCCTCTCGATTCCTCCAATGAATGAGAGGTCCACTTTCAAATCGAGTGATCAAACCTTCCTACAGTTAGGATCACCTTAAACTCCCGCTGGGTCAAACCTTCCTACAGTAAAGACCAAAACCATAATTCACTCTCGATAAATGAGAAATCCACCTTTAGTTTGATAATCAAACCTTCAGACGGTTAGGATTATTCTAATCTTTTTGATTCTCGGAGTGGAGATCCCACTCTTAGTTTCACCTTCCCAGATTCTTGAAGTGGAGAGCCCACTTTAAGTTTTATTTTGTGACTGGAGATAGAATATAAAATTTTTCCTCTTCAGCTTTGGGAGATAGAATATAAAATTCTTCCTCTCCCGCATCGGGTTCGTCTTTTCCCCAAGAGAAGACACCATTTTTTTCAAACTTCTAAAATCCGTGCTTCACACGTACAGGGAATTTTATCCCGAATCCTGAGTAGGGATAAGTCAACGCCTAACACGCGTTGCCGGTTTAGTCTTTCACCAATTAAAAAAGACACCAGAATTCAAGTCTGGGGAATTTTATCACGAATTCTAAGTAGGAATAAGTCAACGCCTAACACGCACTGACGGTCAGTCTTTTACCGTAAAAAGGACAAAAACCCATATATTCGATATTGTGGCAGGTTGTTATTAATAAAAACAAAATCTGTGTCTCACACACACGGAGAATTTTATCCTGAAGCCTAAGTAGGGATAAGTCAACGCCTGACACATGTTGCCGGGTAGTCTATTCCTGTAAGAAGGACAAAGTCTACGTATTCAATATCGTAGTACTAAGAGAGTTAACTATCTTAGCACAATGTCACATGCGGAACGGACCTAAACAATCCGCATGCAAGCCCGATTCAAACGATAATCGGTAAAGGTACGTCAAACCCGTTGAAGGCTGAGGGTTTGCCAAAAACCTTAAAGTCTATGCCTAACACGCGTCGCCGTTTAGTCTTTTCACGTGAGAAAGACGAAGTCTACGTATTCAATATCGTAGCACTAAAAGAGTTAACTCTTTTAGCATAACGTTACATGCGGAACGGATTTAAACAATCCGCATACTAGCCCGACTCAAACGGTAGTCGATAAAGGCTCATCAAACCCGTTGATGGCTGAGGGTTTGCCAAAAATCCTATATATGCGAAAGTCACTGACGCACCAGCCCCATTAGTTGGTCTCGTGACTTGGACATCCAACAAATTCGGGATAAGATTCACACGTGCAGATGAATCAGCTTTAATAGTTGGTCCTGCAGCCCAATATTTGGGACCGCCACGCTCTAACGCCTTAAGAGCTTAAACTGTGAAGACTCCAGCAAACGTACGAGTATAAACTGTGTTAAACGCTGGTCAACTCGTTACAACTAAAATCAACGCCGAACAACGTGTTACAGTAAAGGTCGATGTCGGTCAATGCATCAGCAATTTCACCAAAATAAGGCAAATGATGATCCCAAGGAGTTCAATTACAATGAGATATGAATTCCCGACGAAGATGATCAGTTCAAAGTCAACTCAATGACACGAGCTAAGTTTAGAAACTTACACATCAACTTCAATTCAAGATTTCGACAACGGTCAGACGATAAACGCAACGCCGGAAGAACTTTATCTATTCAACAAAACACTGGAAAGACTGAAGGCTGAAGAAGTTAAGAATTGAAGTAGTTTACAGGTCCTTTCACACCGATTGAAGGTTAGGCCTATCATATCCAAAGCACCCCAGACTCATATATAGAAGAATGAGTCTGAAATACTTTGGAAGGGGTATCTGTAGGTGTCTAAAAATACCTATAGGTATCCACACACAGCTCGAGATGGAGAGAAGGTGATGAACGCCATTATCTAAGTCAAAGAGGATTGTCTAACACCGACCAGCGAATCAATAAACTATTGATGACGTGGCCCGCGTGCTCACCGGCCACCACCAAGTGGCCCGCATGCTCATCGGCCACCAAAACGGCAAACTAAGTAACCCGTGCGCTTACCGGCCACCTCCAAATGGCCTGCGTACTCGTCAGCCAGCTCCAAGTGACACGCGTTCTCACTGGCCATCAAAACGGCAAACCAAGTAATAGCACCTAGCGGCCGAGTCGCACTGAAAGGACTCGTCAAAAGCGCAGTGGCTCGGCATGACTGAGCCACCAATAGTGGCCGGCAGGGTGCCGAGCCAGAAATGGTGGCCGGTCGACGGCCAGCAAATAGTGCTTGACAGGTAGCGAGGCAGCAAATGTGGCCGGCCGGGCTACGCAAATGGTGGCCGGCAGGGTGGCTCGAGCACCAATTGGTGGCCGACAGGTTACACACAGCAAATGGTGGCCGGCCTCACGCCAGCAAAGTGGTGGCCGGCCGAGCCACCAAGATGGTGGCCCGGAAGGGATGGCGAGCCACCAAATGGTGGCCGACAGGTAGCCGAGCCACCAAATGGTGGCCGAGCCACCAAAAGGTGGCCGAGCCACCAAATGGTGGCTCGCACAGTCCCAAGCCATCACGACTCTTTTTCACTTTCAAACCTCCCAAAACGCGGATTTTGATGATTTTTAAGGATTCTTTCGTCTCAGAACCCCCCAACTGTTTTGAGGTTATCCCTAAACGAGTTTAAGCGGTTATTAACTGCAGATAATGTTTAAACATCAGTTTTTATCCAAAAGGAAATCTCCAAAGGCCTATAAATAGAAGCCTAGGGTCTTCTTTAAGGAGGATCTGAAGTGGAGAAGGCGAGGTGCTGTCAAATTATCCAGCTAACCACGAATTTTAGAGGAGAATTATCAGATCTTGGCGAACACTTTCATAAAGAAAGCCCTTCGAAAGATTTGTGATTCTTTCCCCTTCTTTCCTCCAGATTAAACTTGGTTTTAATCTCGAGAAGAGCCACAATCTCACATGATCGTGATTGTCGCTTCCGCAATTGTTTCCTTTGTGAAAAAAGAGCGTAATTATATCGTCTATCGGGTTTGATCTGTGGTGGTTCACGGACTAACGCGTCCCTGGCACAGGTAAAGATCCCACACAAAGCAGTGGGAGATAAATTACTGCTGCGTTTTGTTTGATAAAGTTGTAATCTTTATTTTTTATTGTAAGAAGATCTTATAAAAAGATCAACTTTTCTTTCAATTTGAACTTGTAATCGATAAACGGTGTAACAGGTTTGAAAACAATGGAAAAGGAAACTTTTGACACAAACAATACCATGTATCAGTTTGCGGTCGACCGCCAGTAGCAAACTTTCTTAGTATGGCTCTTATGAGCTCGCGGTCGACCGTGACAGTCGACCGTGAATCCATCCAGAGACTTTCGCGGTCGGCCACCGCGGTCGACCGTCAGCTTTCAAACCCTATTCTCAGCCTTTTTTATGCCTCGCGGTCGACCGCGAGATTTCCACGGTCGACCGCCGTGAGCTCGCGGTCGACCGTGACAGTCGACCGTGAATCCATCCAGAGACTTTCGCGGTCGGCCACCGCGGTCGACCGTCAGCTTTCAAACCCTATTCTCAGCCTTTTTTATGCCTCGCGGTCGACCGCGAAGAGTTTGTTTTTACATAAGTTTTAACAAGAGATTAAGAGTTGTTTAAGAGCTGTTTAAGCTGATTTCCTTAATCTGTACTAAGAGAAGTTTTCTACAACAAGAAGAAGCTTGCAACTCCTATTTGGGATCATCATCTACTGTTCATCTTGTTTATTGAGAAGTTTCCTAAACTCTTTCTTATATAGCTTATTGATTCATTTTCATAACTTATAGCTATTTTATTTGAGTTGCATATTATCTATTCACTGTTATCACACACACAATATTGAGCTTAACATTATCATACTATATAGTGTGGGTTGTAGGGTATGATTTAGTGAGTGTGAGCTTTATTGTGTTCTCATTTGTTATCGAGAACAAATCATTTTATTTAATCATTGTTGTGAGTATCACTTGTAATACACTTGTACACCGAGAGAAGTGTGAGGCGAGAGACGGGGTCGTATGATTTAGTGAGTGTGAGCTTTATTGTGTTCTCATTTGTTATCGAGAACAAATCATTTTATTTAATCATTGTTGTGAGTATCACTTGTAATACACTTGTATACCGAGAGAAGTGTGAGGCGTGAGACGGGGTTGAATCCAATAGAAGTGGCGTCGGTTGATGAACCTAGGGAGAGGTTGCATCCGAGCACTTGAGGAGGAGGACACGGACTAGGTTCCTACACTTAGTGTGTAAAGTGTGATTGCATAGTATTGGTTGTGTGAGAGTTTTCGGTAAACTTGTAAACCGAGTGTGTAGAAGTTCCGGCTTCCAAACCGGATTGTGATAGTGGAGATCTCCTCGAGGTGAGGAGCGGGGATGTAGGTCGTGGTGACCAAACCTCGTAAACATATCGTTTCTTTGTGTTTTGCTTAGCGTACCTTTTATTTGAGCTTATTCGTATCATTCTTGCTCATATCTATCTTATATCATTCTTGCAAGAACATATTAATCAATATAGTTTTTAATTAGCATTTAATCGGGATTAGATTAGCATAAGACCCTAATCACCCCCCCTCTAGGGTCTAACAATTGGTACAAATGAGGTTCGTCATCAGAGCTTGGTGCTCTTTGATTTAAGGACTAATCGCCTTGAGTTAAAGATCCAAGTTATCGTTTTTATGCTAATCTAGTGTTGATTACCTTTTTCTTCTTGCATATAATCATTATGGATATGTATGATGCATCTAGTCTAGGTTATGCTATAAAAGTTGCAGCGTGTTTGGATATTTTTCCCTATGCTCAATGGCGTGTTAGATTCAAACTTTTTGTTCAATCTAAACAATTCGATTTATGTGAAATTATTAAGGATGCTTATATTGCTCCGATTTTGGAAAAGTCCAAATGGAGTGAAAATGATAAAAGATTATTTAATATGAACAAGCTTTTGTTAGAATATTTGCTTAACGCTTTTCACTCTTTATTTTCTAACAAATTTGCTAATTTTGATAGTGCTTACGCCTTATGCAAATTTATTGAAGCACATGAAGGAGACTTGGAGGCCATTCAACAAGCATTGGAAAATTTTGTTTTGAGTTCTAAAGAAGCCTCATCTCCATGTACACTACCACTAGGTGATTACCCTAGTGAGGTATGCGAGCTTGATAACGACGATATTATTACTTTTGATGAGCTTGCTCTTGAGTTTGAAAAATTACACAATTGCTATATTGATGTAAAGAGTAAGTATGTAAATATGAAATCCACTCATGACTAGTGAGGTATGCGAGCTTGATAACGACGATATTATTACTTTTGATGAGCTTGCTCTTGAGTTTGAAAAATTACACAATTGCTATATTGATGTAAAGAGTAAGTATGTAAATATGAAATGCAATGAAACTTTGAGATTAGAAAATGCTAGTCTGCTTCATGAAAAATGTGATGCTATGTTAGAAGTAGATAAGTTAAAATCTATGATAAATAATCATGTTTATCCTATTTCTAGTAGCAATGCTTGTATGCACAATGATGAGTTGAATCAAATGAGAAAACGCATATCTACCTTAGGTTCAACACTAAACACTTGTATTGCTAATAATAAAAAGCTTATGGACTTGTGTGCTAAGTACAATGTTAATTCTTCTAAGAAACATATTCACTATGCACA
>NC_033795.1:69612082-69638822 GCF_001876935.1 Asparagus officinalis | reverse complement strand
ATTCTCCTCAGATCGATGGCCAGCCGGCTCAGGATATGTTTCCTGAGTCTGTACTCCCTCAGACTCCCGAAAACTGTTATTTTGAAGGTGCATGCCTCTTCTCAAACTGAGTATAGGACTAGCCAATTCTTTGACTAATGCAAATATGACGTTTCCGTTTTGTGCCTAACAGGAGCTTTCGCTGAGACTGACCCTGTTGAGCCGGCTGTGCGACCAACTCCACCAGTCGATGCATCTACAGTCATTACATCTCCACTACCCCCAGTGACTCGAGGGGAAGGAGGTATAATTTAATTAACTGAGTAATGCCATTCATTTCCTCATTGAGGCTTTTGACGAATTTCTCTTCTTTGTGTAGGGCTTCCTTCTCAGCTTCATGTCCTCGTTAAGGAGTTGTTATCGGGGAATGACCCTGAGAAGATCATCATCAGCGTAGAAGTCCGCTCTTATTTCTCCTCCCTGAATGCTATAATTGGCAAACTCCTCCACGACAGACTTTCTCTTCGCCAGTTTAAACCCTACCTTGATTCCAAGATAAATTTGATAAGGGACATAGGATATCCGGATCTGGCGACGGCTATGGTTGATGACCTTGATCGCTTAGAGCGTGAGCTTCAGATGTTTCATGAGCTCCGGGATGCAGGTGCCTCTTCATTCGTTGCTGCCGAGTTGGATGCTCGCTTACAGACATGGCGCAGTACTCGGATGGTTGCCGAGCTCGAGATTCAGGTGCAGCGGGGCCGAATAGATCGAGTTGAGGCTGACCTTGCCACTAGATCATCTTCACTTGAGGAGCTTGATTCTCAGATAGATCAGCTTCCTAACTGTAAGAAGGTTTGACCAAGTGGGTGTTTTGAGACAATCCTAACTGTAGGAAGGTTTGATCGCTCAATTTGTGGACCTCTCGTTCATTGGGGGAATCGAGAGGGGATTTTGACTGTGGTCCTAACTGTAAGAAGGTTTGACCAAGTGGGTGTTTTGAGACAATCCTAACTGTAGGAAGGTTTGATCGCTCAATTTGTGGACCTCTCGTTCATTGGGGGAATCGAGAGGGGATTTTGACTGTGGTCCTAACTGTAAGAAGGTTTGACCAAGTGGGTGTTTTGAGACAATCCTAACTGTAGGAAGGTTTGATCGCTCAATTTGTGGACCTCTCGTTCATTGGGGGAATCGAGAGGGGATTTTGACTGTGGTCCTAACTGTAAGAAGGTTTGACCAAGTGGGTGTTTTGAGACAATCCTAACTGTAGGAAGGTTTGATCGCTCAATTTGTGGACCTCTCGTTCATTGGGGGAATCGAGAGGGGATTTTGACTGTGGTCCTAACTGTAAGAAGGTTTGACCAAGTGGGTGTTTTGAGACAATCCTAACTGTAGGAAGGTTTGATCGCTCAATTTGTGGACCTCTCGTTCATTGGGGGAATCGAGAGGGGATTTTGACTGTGGTCCTAACTGTAAGAAGGTTTGACCAAGTGGGTGTTTTGAGACAATCCTAACTGTAGGAAGGTTTGATCGCTCAATTTGTGGACCTCTCGTTCATTGGGGGAATCGAGAGGGGATTTTGACTGTGGTCCTAACTGTAAGAAGGTTTGACCAAGTGGGTGTTTTGAGACAATCCTAACTGTAGGAAGGTTTGATCGCTCAATTTGTGGACCTCTCGTTCATTGGGGGAATCGAGAGGGGATTTTGACTGTGGTCCTAACTGTAAGAAGGTTTGACCAAGTGGGTGTTTTGAGACAATCCTAACTGTAGGAAGGTTTGATCGCTCAATTTGTGGACCTCTCGTTCATTGGGGGAATCGAGAGGGGATTTTGACTGTGGTCCTAACTGTAAGAAGGTTTGACCAAGTGGGTGTTTTGAGACAATCCTAACTGTAGGAAGGTTTGATCGCTCAATTTGTGGACCTCTCGTTCATTGGGGGAATCGAGAGGGGATTTTGACTGTGGTCCTAACTGTAAGAAGGTTTGACCAAGTGGGTGTTTTGAGACAATCCTAACTGTAGGAAGGTTTGATCGCTCAATTTGTGGACCTCTCGTTCATTGGGGGAATCGAGAGGGGATTTTGACTGTGGTCCTAACTGTAAGAAGGTTTGACCAAGTGGGTGTTTTGAGACAATCCTAACTGTAGGAAGGTTTGATCGCTCAATTTGTGGACCTCTCGTTCATTGGGGGAATCGAGAGGGGATTTTGACTGTGGTCCTAACTGTAAGAAGGTTTGACCAAGTGGGTGTTTTGAGACAATCCTAACTGTAGGAAGGTTTGATCGCTCAATTTGTGGACCTCTCGTTCATTGGGGGAATCGAGAGGGGATTTTGACTGTGGTCCTAACTGTAAGAAGGTTTGACCAAGTGGGTGTTTTGAGACAATCCTAACTGTAGGAAGGTTTGATCGCTCAATTTGTGGACCTCTCGTTCATTGGGGGAATCGAGAGGGGATTTTGACTGTGGTCCTAACTGTAAGAAGGTTTGACCAAGTGGGTGTTTTGAGACAATCCTAACTGTAGGAAGGTTTGATCGCTCAATTTGTGGACCTCTCGTTCATTGGGGGAATCGAGAGGGGATTTTGACTGTGGTCCTAACTGTAAGAAGGTTTGACCAAGTGGGTGTTTTGAGACAATCCTAACTGTAGGAAGGTTTGATCGCTCAATTTGTGGACCTCTCGTTCATTGGGGGAATCGAGAGGGGATTTTGACTGTGGTCCTAACTGTAAGAAGGTTTGACCAAGTGGGTGTTTTGAGACAATCCTAACTGTAGGAAGGTTTGATCGCTCAATTTGTGGACCTCTCGTTCATTGGGGGAATCGAGAGGGGATTTTGACTGTGGTCCTAACTGTAAGAAGGTTTGACCAAGTGGGTGTTTTGAGACAATCCTAACTGTAGGAAGGTTTGATCGCTCAATTTGTGGACCTCTCGTTCATTGGGGGAATCGAGAGGGGATTTTGACTGTGGTCCTAACTGTAAGAAGGTTTGACCAAGTGGGTACTTTACGTCCAGACTCTAACAGAGAGAGTGTTGAGTGCATAGACATGGTGAGAATGGGAGTTCTTATTCATTACATTGCTGTGGTTTTGGGAACTTCCCGTTACATAAATCGTCCACCCCCAGTTTCCTCTGCGGAACTGGTTCGGACATTATTATCAGTTAACTAACCGGGTTATCCTTAAGAATATTAGCTTAATATTCTCCAGGAACTTCCCGTCAAAAGTGGGGAAACAGTTTAGACTCATATACCTATTGGAGTATCAGGGAGTAGTTTAACCTCTTATACCGGTCGGAGGATTGAGAAACAGTTTATACTCGTATACTCTTTGGAGTTTTGAGAAGCAGTTTATACTCTTATACTTATCGGAGTCGTGCCATTCTCAATTGGCTTACCTCAGCGTTATGACGCCGGCTTCAACCAAGGTCTGAATGCTATTCTTGAGAGCAAAGCAATCCTTGGTGGGATGAACGACCCTCCTGTGGTATGCACAGTACTTTGGGTCCGTAGTGTTGTCAGCTTCCTCCTGATTTGTGATAGGTGGTAGCTTGATCTTGTTACCTTCAAGGAGGGATTCGAAGATGGCTGGAACGTCTTCGTCCTTGAAGGAATACTCTCTTTGGAGTCTCGGACCCGAAGTCTTTTGCTGCCTTCGGGATTGCTGTTGTGACGCTTGATTAGCACCACCAGTAGCTGCAGGTGTTTTGCCCTTACCACGAGAGGCGAAGTTTGAGTCCAGAGGATTAGCCGTCGGTAGGTTCCTCTCGGCCTTCTTCCTTCGGAGGAAACGTTCGGCTTGTTCACCGCGCACCTTCAGATCCTTCCAAGTGTCAGACGGTGCTGTTCCCATTGCTTCCAACACGTCCAACGCAAGGTTGTTGTGGCAAGTTTGGAGGATGAATTCCTCTGTGATCGGGTCCCGGCAATTCATCGCCTTGTTCCGGAATCTTTTGACGAAGGTATCGACTAACTCTCCGTCCTTCTGCTTCTCATCGAGCAACGATCCGATAGATATCTCGGTGTCGTCGTCGAAGAAGTTGGCCAGGAACTTGGTCTCCATGTCATCCCAGCTGTTTACGCTGCCTGGCTTGAGGCGGCGATACCAATCGAAGGCGGCTCCGCGAAGAGTGCCGACGAATGACCGCACCATCAGAGGCTCATTACCAGAGATCACCCCCAAGTGCGATTTGAAGTAAATCAAATGCTGGGTAGGTGAACCCATCCCATTAAACGGCGTGAAGTTAATTAGATTAAACTTCGCCGGATATGGGATCGATTCCCATTCTCTTGGGTATGGGCAAGGAATGCCTGTTTTCTTCGTCTCTTGAGCGGAGATCAATGTGTTTTTTTTGCTTTCGAGGTGGTTTTTCGAGCATTTTTATCCTCATCTTCCAGATTAACCGGGTTACGACGATTCTGCTCGCCTTGTTGGTTCGCCAATGCTTGGATTTGTTGGTCATGCATTTCTCTCATCTGCTGCATGGCCATCTCCATCTCAAACTTGAAACTTTCTTTCTGCTTAGCCAAAGCGTCTTCAAGCATCTTGGCCATCTGCTCCGCACTTATCATCAGGGCCTCGCGGGGTTGTCCCTCGCTGGATACTGTATTATCTGATGCCACCGCGGAGCCGGCAGCAGATTCTTCATCTTCTGAAGGGCGTCTTGTCCGAACCCTACCATAGGTTGCTCGCTCTATGGTTCCGGACTGCAGACGGGTTCTAGGTCGGGAGGCTCTCAGAATTGACTCGAAATCATCTCGTACCGATGTCCCTTTGCTCGTCATGTTGGTGGTGACCCTCGGAAATTCTTCATCTTCAATCACCCTTCTTCTTCGTTGGAAGCGCCTACGCCTTGGTTTTGGCGTCTCCGCACTGAGTCTTTCAAAAACTGAAACTCTTTCAGGGACCGCCTTAATGCAGTTGCATTCAGACAATACCGCCCGAATGAGTTTGGAACAGGGACATTGAATTTCCTGTTCTCGGGGACTCCTCTTCCTGGTTCTATTCGTACCCCCAGCACGATAGTACAACTCGTCATTTTGACAGTCGGAGTAACCTATCGTGTGCGGGCACGCCTTCTCAGGTATAACACTATCACTATCAGATGATAATGTTTCCATCTGAGGGTGACTTGCCTTCTTTGGGCTTTCAAAGGTTACCCGCCTCAAAACATGCCTGTTTGGGCGTGAATTTTCGGCGTGCTCTTGGACTTCAATGCGCAAATTGGTGCACACAGCTGCCTTGAGCTCTTTGTCATGCTGGAGGTGATGGCGACCCCCAGTATGTTGAGTCGTTCTGGGCTTCTTCATCGGGCCCAAACGCTCGTGAATTGGAGCTTTGCCTCTCTCGTCAGGAATTGGACCGAGGTGCTCCATAATTGATTTCTTCTTGCGGGATGACTCTGCATGATCTCCCGGAGAAGTCATTGGGATTAACGGCGACTTTGGTTGACTCGCCGGAGTTTGACCTTGCTTAGAAGGCTGCACTGGTTGCTTTTTGGCCTGAGTCGCCACTTCAGACTTAGGCTTCCAGACTTGGCGTGTTGGTGGTGGCTTCTTCTCCACCTCCTTTTGCAGCTTTCTACGGGCTTCCTGAGCTTGAGCCCGTGCCTGCGCTGACATCGCGCGGCGCTTGCGAATGCGCTCCTCGAGTGTCGAACGGTTCCGTTTGACGCGGACCCATTCTTTCTTTGGCGGCTTGGAAGAGTCGCCATTCATTGGTGGTTGAGGCTGTTTGCCTCTTCTGTTCTTCAACTCCGCGTGGTAGCGGAATCCGTCCGTAGACTCCATCGCCTTAGCGAATTGCCGCGCAAGGCGTTGACGACGCCTCTGGCGGGCTCTCTTTGAGAGAGTCACAACGCCCTGAACAGTAGAGGCGTTGGCGGGAGTTGGGTTGACCTGATTGGAGGTCGGTGGAACTTCATTTGACGCAACTTCGGCGTCAGTTGGGTTGAGAGCTTCGTGGGCTTCCCGAGCAGCTTCAAACCAACGAGCTTTTCTCCCGGAGGAGAACTTCTTGGACTTGCGGGGGGAGATAGAGCCGGACGAGGACACGTACTCCTCGAACTTGGCTTGGTCGAACTCGTACTCGACCTCCTCCACGACCGGGATTGCAATCCGCGGCTGCGACGCATCGATCTCGTTGGCGAGATCGTCGGCTCCCACTGTGGTCGCCAGATTGTTCGCGTGGAAAACTGTTTTCTTTTTCATTGATATGATTGTCATCTTGGGTTACAAAGATCCGGTCTTTTATAGATCCGGTTACAACTAAATCAAAGAAAATAAAGAAAAATTACAACTCTCCTCTGTGAACAAATCACGAGCTCCTGTTTTGCGGTCGCTCGCTTTGGTGGGTTCTTTGCCTGCGCCGGGGTTAATCCGTGGACCACCGCGCGATCTAGATCCGGTCGGATCTACACGAGTATGCGGGTATTATTCCACGAAGGGAATAATAGCCGGGAGGGATTAATCCACCAAGGGAATAATCGCTCAGATCTCGAGATCTAAGACCAAGCTTAGATCTGGAGTGTAGTCTCGTGTAGATCTCAGATCTGTTCTTTCTTCCTCTCGAGATCCTGCCTTTTCTGACGTGGATGGTCGCCGAGGATCAGATCTGAATGGTGCAAGTCTTCTGGTCTTCAAGCTCCGAGTTCACTCTTCAATCCGGCAGAGTTTCGGCTCTTGAAAGTTCGACCCCTGAAAATGAACATCTCTAGGCCTATTTATAGGCTCTCAGGACAGTGGCTGCAAAAAGGGAATTGTCGGCCACCTCTGGCCACTGTCGGCCACCTCGGGGTGGCCGACACTGGCCGAGCCACCTCAAGGTGGCTCGGCCCAGAGCCGAGCCACCCTGAGGTGGCCGGCCCAGATCTGTGCCTAGGCACAGATCTGGGTGCCTATAAATAGGCCAAGTGGTATTCATTTTTAGAGGTCGAACTTTCAAGAGCCGAAACTCTGCCGGATTGAAGAGTGAACTCAGAGCTTTGAAGACTTGAAGACTTGCACATTCGGATCTGATCCTCGGCGAGCATCCACGTCAGAAAAGGCAGGATTTCGAGAGGAAGAAAGAACAGATCTGAGATCTACACGTAATCATACTCCGGATCTAAGCTTGGTCTTAGATCCCGAGATTTGGACGATTGTTTCCTTGGTGAATCAATCCTCCCCGGCTATTATTCCCTTCTTGGAATAATACCCGTATAATCGTGTAGATCCGACCGGATCTAGATCACGCGGTGGTCCACGGATTAACCCCGGCGTTGGCAAAGAACCCACCAAAGCGAGCGACCGCAAAACAGGAGCTCGCGATTTGTTCACAAGAGGAAAGTTGTAATTTTTACTTTTTTTTTTCTTTGATTTAGTTGTAACCGGATCTAAAAAAGACCGGATCTTTGTAATCCAAGATGACAATTATTTCAATGAAAAAGAAAACAGTTTTCCCCGCGAACAACAAGCAATAGAGCTAGTCCAATTAAAGCAGGGAGATATGAATGTAGTTAATTATAGAATCATGACCAACATAGTAACAATGGCAAGGGCAAGAGACCTGCTGTGGAATCTAGAGAGCCCCAACAGCGGGGTAAGGATTTTTACCGCTATCAACGAGAATAGCATAAGAAGAGAGCACAACAGCGTGCATGTTATAATTATAACAAGATTACACAAAGAGTGAAGGATTGTCGTAGTACACTAGCAGAAACCAACATGACAGAGGTTAGAGTCAGCAGTCTCTGGGCCGCAAGTTTGGCCAGCAGCAGAGGATTTGAGGCACCTCCAGCCGTCTCGACGATTGAGGGGCCAATAGGCCATATTCATACCATCTAGGAGATTCCTAAGGGACAGACAATCCCATATGTTCCAACACCATTAGCGTAGCAATCGCCAGCCACTGGCAAGGTTTATGCAGCCGTACCGCGTGATCATGGTACGAGCAAAGCTTTCTTAGTGATTTTTTTTCCAGCTCTAATCTTGTTGATTCAGAAGCTTCACATTCTTTTATCTATCATGATGTCATGAATAGACTTCAGCTTGTAGCATAGCCTTTAGGCATTCCATTATTAGTTTCTACTCCTTTGGGAAAGGTGCCTCTCTCAGAGTGTATCTATAGGAGATGTGTCGTCAGTTTAGACGAGTCTGAGTTCGTGGTTGATTTAATCATCCTGCGAATGTCTGATGTTTGATGTTATTTTTGGTATGGATTGGTTATCATCCTGCCATGTTAGTATAGACTATTTTACAAAGACAATCAGCTTGTGAGCATTCAATGGGTTTGTATAGATAATAGCAACCTCATAGGGTAACTAGAATGCAGAGTCATTTCTAGCATACGTCAAGATGGTAATGATACGGGATCAGGGTGTAGATTTGAGCGAGAATGGAGTCGTCTCAGAGTATCAGTATGTCATTCAGGACTTACAGAGATTTGTTCCAGTGAGAGAGGTTGTTTTCCTATATTGAGTTGTAGTAGGCACCGTACTGATATTCTGAGCATCCTATCATATGGCACCCGCTGAGATGAGGGAGGTACAAACTCAGCTAGATGATTTGTTATCTCAGACTTTCATTTTCCAGAGTCATTGTCATGGGAGCATCGGTCCTCTTCGTGGATATGAAGGACAATAGCATGCAATTATGTATAGATTATAGTGAGTTGAACATGTCACTTCCCAGATCAGGTATCTGTAGGCGTATAAAATTGCTTATAGATCCCTTAGCACAGCTCAGCATAAACCGACGAACCAACGAGGCGACGAGGTTAACGAATCACACGCAAACGACGGAATAGATCCACTCGCGTGCGGAATCAAGCTAACGGGTTTAAGAGTCAACGAGTCATCCATCCAAGGGCGGACTCGGACGAATCACGATCGAATCAAGATCAGTTTTGGACTCGAACTCAGAAGTGGATTTACTGCCAAATCAAGAATCGGATTTACTGCAAAATCAGGTCAACGATTCAAGTCCGAATAAATCAACCATAGAACCGGATCACGGACTGAACCGAAAACGGAAAACGACAGAAAACCACGCCTAAGGGGGCTCGGCCAAGGCCGAGCCACCAATAGCGTGCGCTTCGGTGCGCTCGGAGCCCACCTATGGCGTGGCTCGGTGGCCCGCAGCCACCTATGGGTGGCCCGCGTGCCGACGCCACCTTATGGCTGGCCTCGGGGGGGGGCGGCCGAGCCACCTGATGGGTGGCTCGTGTGGCCGGCCAGCCACCTATGGGCTGCTCGGTGGCCGAGCCACGGCTCAGCCAGTGCCGGCCACCTATAGGTGGCCGACCCAGATCTGTGCGCGGGCACAGTTCAGAGAGCCTATAAATAGGTCCCTTTGGTTCATTTTTCAAAGGTTGGAACTTTGAGAGCCGAAACTATGCCGAATTGAGAATTGAGCTTGGAGTTTTGAAGACTTAAGGACTTGAACATTCAGATCTGGTTCTCGGCGAGCATTCACGTCACAAAAGGCAGGAGTTCGAGAGAGAGAGAGAGATCACATCTGAGATCTACACGAGATCATACTCCGGATCAAAGCTTGGCCTTTGATCCCGAGAACTAAGGGCGATTATTTCCTTGGTGAATTAATCCCCCCCGGCTATTATTTCCTTCGCGAAATAATACACGTCAAATCGTGTAGATCCGACCGGATCTAGATCACGCGGTGGTCCACGGATTAACCCCGGCGTTGGCAAAGAACCCACACAAGCGAGCGACCGTAAAACAGGAGCTCGTGATACGTTCGAAAGGAAAGTTGTAATCTTTTTCTTTTTCTTTGATTTTGTTGTAACCAGATCTAAAAAAGACCGGATCTTTTGTAACTAAAAAGCAATTACTTGAGATAACAATGAATTCAATGAAGGCAATTTTCACCGTGAACAATCTGGCGACCACAGTGGTAGCCACCGATCTCGCTGCCGAGATTGTCACGTCACAGCCACGGATCTCAATCCCGTTCGAGGAGGAGGTCGAGTACGAATTCGACCAGGCCAAGTTCGAGGAGTACCTTTCATCCTCGTTCGGATATACCTCCCCTCGCAAGTCCAAGAAGTTCTCCTCCAGGAGAAAAGCTCGTTGGTTTGAAGAAGTTCAGAACGCTAACGAAGCTCTCACCCCGGCTGACACCAAAGTTGCGTCGGGTGAAGTTCCACCGACCTCCAACGAGGTCAAACCTATTCCAACTGACGCCTCTACTGTTAAGGGCGTTGTGACTCTCTCAAAGAGAGCCCGCCAGAGGCGACGTCAACGCCATGCACGGCAATTCGCCAAAGCGATAGAGTCCACGGACGGGGTCAGCTACAACGCGGATCTGAAGAGAGGCAAACAGCCTCAACAACTGAAGAATGGCAGCGCCTCCAAGCCGCCAACGAGCGAATGGATCCGGGTCAAACGGAACCGTTCGACACTTGAAGAGCGGATTCACAAACGCCGCGCGTTACTCGCACAAGCAAAAATTCTTGTGCAGGAGGCCAAGAAATTGGAGGGAGAAAGAGTGGCCAAGAAGCCGCCATCAACCCGCCAAGTGTGGAGGCCGAAGCAGCCTCCAACCAAAGTTCAACCCCCGGCGAAACAACCCATATCGCCGATAATTCCAGCAACCACTCCGGGAGATCACGCAGAATCATCCCGAAAGAAGAAGCCAGTTTTGGAGCGCCTCGGTCCACTTCCCGATGAGCGAGTCAAGGCTACAGTTCAAGAGCGTTTGGGCCCGATGAAGAAGCCCACAACGACTCATCACGCTAGGGGTCGCCGTCACCTCCAACGTGACAAAGAAATCAGGGCAGCTACGCGCACCAATTTGCGCATTGAAGTCCAAGAGCCCGCTGAGAACTCACGCCCAAAAAGGCATGTTTCGAGGCGCGTAACTTTTGAAAGCCCAAAGAAGGCAGTTCACCCTCAGAAGGAAACATTACCGTCTGATGACGATAATGTTATACCTGAGAAGTCGTGCCAACACACGATGGGTCAAGCAGACGAATTATACTATCGTGTTGGGGGTACGAGTAAAACCAGGAAGAGGAGTCCCCGAGAACAGGAAACTCAATGCTCCTATTCCAAACTCATTCGGGCAGTATTGTCTGAGTGCAACTGCATCAAGGCAGTCCCCGAAAGAGTTTTGGTTTTCGAAAGACTTAGTACCGAAACGCCAAAACCAAGGCCTAGGCGTTTCCGCCGAAGAAGAACGGTGGTTGAAGATGGAGAATTTCCGAGTGTCACCACCAATATGACCAGCAAGGGGACATCGACACGGGACAATCTCGAATCGATTCTGAAAGCATCCCGGCCTAGAACCTGTCTGCAGTCCGGAACCATCAAGCGAACAACCTATGGTAGGTTTCGAACAAGACTCCCTTCAGAAGATGAAGAATCTGATGCCGGCTCCGCAGTCGCATTAGATAATATGGTATCCAGTGAGGGACAACCCCGCGAGGCACTTATGATAAGTGCGGAGCAAGTGGCCAAAATGCTTGAAGACGCCTTAGCTAAGCAATAGGAAACCTTCAGGTTCGAAATGCAGATGGCCATGCAAAACATGAGAGAAATGCATGACCAACAAATCCAAGCATTGACGAACCAGCAAGGCGAGCCAAGTCGTCGTAACCCGGTTAATCTGGAAGATGAGGACACAAATGCGAATGAGACACATAATACCAATAATCCTCCCGTCAATGCAGGGGGTGGTAATGAGAATGCTAGCGAAAACACAGGTGAAAATTTGAATATTAAAAATCTCGAGAGTAAAATCAATACGTTGATTTCCGCTCAAGAGATGAAGAAAACAGGCATTCCTTGTCCATACCCAAGAGAGTGGGAATCAATTCCATATCCGGCGAAGTTCAACCTAATTAACTTCACGCCGTTTAATGGGATGGGTTCCCCCACTCAACATTTGATTTACTTCAAATCACACCTGGGGGTAATCTCCGGCAATGAGCCTCTGATGGTGCGGTCATTCGTCGGCACACTTCGCGGAGCCGCCTTCGATTGGTATCGCCACCTCAAACCAGGAAGCGTAAATAGCTGGGACAACATGGAGACCAAATTCCTCGCCAACTTCTTCGACGACGACACAGAGATATCCATTGGGTCGTTGCTTGATGAGAAACAGAAAGACGGGGAATTGGTTGACACCTTCGTCAGCAGAAATCTGCGGAGCCGAGGTTTCCTAAAGTGTACTCCTTCAAGGATGATGAAGTTCCCGGCATCTTCAAATACCTGTTGGAGAACAACAAGATCCAGTTGCCGGCGATCGTGGATCAAGAAGGGGCCAGCAAAGTGACGGATCCAAAGTACTGCGCGTACCACAGAGCGGTCCACCACCCTACGAGATCATGCTACCACCTCAAGGACAAGATCCAGGCGTTAATCGACGTAGGAGTCATAACCCCGAAACCAGCCAAGAATGTGGGGGCCAACGCAGTGTCAATCAGTTTTGGGTCGGTGCCTACAACTTGGTTCGAGCCAAAACGCGTCACCAAAGTCGGGATGAAGACGGTGAATGACGATCCGCACGGACAGCGCCAAAAGGGACTTGTGCCGCACACAACCCCAAATGGCGAAATCCTTTGGGTTCATCCAGATCTGATTGGAGATGAACAATGGGCCGGTTCGTCATCCGGGAGGAAGTCTAAAGGAAAAGGGAAGTCTTGTTATGGAGTCTCTGCTATCCCAGGGGAAGATGACGAAAGAATCCCCACTTTCCTGCTCTCTGAAGAAGAACAAGAAGCTTTTGCGACACGGAGCGGAAACGAGTATCACTACAATTATCCACCACCTAGTGAGCAGGGGGTGAATAAACGGGGACCAGCCAAAACTCTCACGGAGATGGGGGTGATTACAAGTCCTACACCGGGCGAAGAGGCTCGACGGCAGTCGGTGAATAAACCGAAAGAGAAGAATCCCCAGGAGGTGCAGAATCCGAAGCAGTCTCGTTTTAGTCGCCCGATTGGAAGAGACAAACCGGAAAGCTCGAAGACTCCGCAAGTCTTCGACATTATGGCGCAATTAGCCAACATTCCTGCACGGATAACGCTGTATGAGTTGCTGCGATTATCCAAAGAAACCAGGGAGGCCCTACAAGAAGCTTTGGCCAATGCAGAGGTATTTCTGACTCAAGTCAAGCCGATACCTGAACAGCCAGAACCGCTGAGTCAACAGTGCAACATAGCGACTAAGAACCTTCCCTGCATTACTTTCACCAAAGAAGATATGCAGACGAAGAATTCGAACCACGATCGGCCGTTATATTTCGTCGGATACATTGGCTCCAGCCAAGTCAACCGAATCCAAGTGGATCCGGGTTCTGCTGTGAGTATTATGCCACTTCGCTTGATGCATAACCTAGGCATTCCAGTTAGTAAGTTGGCGGCCACAGGCACTGTTATCTATGGGTTCAATACTAGCGGGTCAAGACCCTTGGGTAAGATCCGGGTAAAGTGTCAAATGGTAGATTTGAAGACAGAAGTCACATGTTATGTGATCGATGCTGAAACTTCATATAACTTACTATTGGGTCGGCCTTGGATCCATAGTAATGTGATAATTCCCTCTACTCTCCATCAGTGTTTGAAGTATGTCGACACTGACAATGAGGTTAGGACGGTGGTCGCGGATAAGCAACCATTCAAAGGGTATGAGAATTATTTCACTGATTCTCTCCTTTATGGTAACGAATCCGATACTGAATCATCGGCCCAAGGCACGGACAGCGGAGGAGAAGCTGATACCGAAGCCGGATTTGATTACAATGGAGGTTATGTTCTAAATGACATTGTACCCTTTGTAATCAACCTTGACGATGAACAAACGTCAGAGGGCAGTTGTAACTGGCAACTTGCCAATAATGAAATAAATGACGATTTAGAGTACTCCCTGTCTCTTGATGATGTGATAAAAGAATTGTACGATAATTCTGATTTGTATATGCCGCTTCGATCGTCCTATGTAACAAAGGAACGCCTCCAGCATTCTTTCGGAACAACCATGGTCATCCCGAACAAAGTAAGAGGTGCTAAAGAAGTGATTTACGGTAAAGGAAAAAGCTCCCCATTACCAGACTATTTCTTAAGCGAAGATGAAGATGATGACAAACCTGGTCGGCATTTATCTAAGTATAGTCCAGAAGCGCGCAAGCTCATGGAAAAGCAGGGGTATGATTTCACACTCGGAGAAGGTCTATACTTCGATC
This sequence comes from Asparagus officinalis, assembly GCF_001876935.1. Lineage (NCBI taxonomy): Eukaryota > Viridiplantae > Streptophyta > Magnoliopsida > Asparagales > Asparagaceae > Asparagus > Asparagus officinalis. The sequence goes on along the minus strand of NC_033795.1, from coordinate 69,624,670 downwards.
GAGGTCCTCGTGTTCCAGCCAAAGCGGCATATGTACCAAAAGGGAGACCCGATGATTATTATAAATACGGATGAGGGTTAGGGTATGAATCTTCTTCAGAAGACGAATGATGCTGGTTAATTAATGACCAATCATCTAAGCAATACAAAAATGGAAATTCGCCAGATCCCTCGGAATAGGATTCCGATACCAGTCTGGGGGAAGCTTTCAAAGCCCTAATGGCGAACATGGCTACAGGTGATCCATCCACAATGGAAGACGACAATCAAATGCCAACATGGGAAGACCCATGGGTTCATCACCTGAACCTGCAGTATGGTGATAGGTTCGAACAGAGAGAACCCCCCACTGAAGATGAAATAGTCCAAATTAACATGGGTGACGACTCAAATGAGAAGGAAGAGTTAATTGCTCTCATCAGGGAGTATATTGACGTCTTTGCTTGGAACTATGAAGATATGCCAGGGCTCGACCCCAATGTGGCAATGCACCGCCTCGATATCAAGCCGGATGCCAAACCTGTCAAACAACAACCAAAGACGGTTTCGTCCGCAGATTATGGAAGCTATTAAGGCAGATGTTAAGAAATTGATCGAATCAGGATTTATCCGAGAGGAGCAACATCCAGATTGGCTAGCCAATATCGTTCCCGTCATGAAGAAGAATGGCAAAATCAGGATTTGCATCGACTTCAGGAACCTGAATGAAGCATGTCCGAAAGACGATTTCCCTCTCCCAATCACGGATGTCATTATCGACAATACATGTGGATTCGAGAGGATGTCCTTCATGGATGGATTTTCGGGATATAACCAGATCAAGATGCATCCAGAGGATGAGAAGCATACGGCAATACATGCGGATTTGAGAGAATGTCTTTCATGGATGGTTTCTCAGGATATAACCAAATCAAGATGCACCCAGATGATGAGAAGCATACAGCGTTCAGAACGCCCCTTGGTGTCTTTTGCTACACGGTGATGCCTTTCGGTCTAAAGAAAAAGAAGGCGGAGAGAGGCCAACAGGCGAATAATGCTCCGCAACAGAATTTCGTCCCACGGGGGAAAGGTAAGGCACACGCTAATGCAGTTGATGCTAATCAAACCTTTCAATTGCAACCACAGCAACAGCAGCCGCAGCAACAAGCACCCCAACAACCTCGGGGACAATGGTAACACCGGCCTCAGAAGCAGAAATCCTCAGAGCCGAGGTTTCCTAAAGTGTACTCCTTCAAGGATGACGAAGTTCCCGGCATCTTTAAGTACCTGTTGGAGAATAACAAAATCCAGCTGCCGGCGGTTGTGGATCAAGAAGGGGCTAACAAAGTGACAGATCCGAAGTATTGCGCATACCATAGAGCGGTCCATCACCCTACCAAGTCGTGCTACCACCTCAAGGACAAGATCCAGGCGCTAATTGATGTAGGCGTCATAACCCCGAAGCCGTCCAAGAATGTTGGAGCAAATGCGGTTTCAATCTGGTTTGGATCGGTGCCCACAACATGGTTCAAACCGGAGCGCATCACCAAAGTAGGGATGAAGACAGTGAACGATGACTCACATGGACAGTGCCAAAAAGGACTTGTGCCACACATAGCCCCAAACGGCGAAATCCTATGGGTTCATCCTGATCTCATTGAAGACGAACAGTGGGCGACTTCCTCGAGAAGAAAGGGCAAAGGCAAGTCCTGCAATGCTACTTCCGCAATCTTCGAAGAGGATGGTAATGAAGCTCCTACCTTCCCGCTCTCCGAAGAAGAACAAGAAGTCTTCGCCACTAGAAGCGGAAATGAGTATCACTACAATTATCCGCCACCTAGTGAGCAGGGGGTGAATAAACGGGGACCAGCCAAAACTCTCACGGAGATGGGGGTGATTACAAGTCCTACACCGGGCGAAGAGGCTCGATGACAGCCGGTGAATAAACCGAAAGAGAAGAATCCCCAGGAGGTGCAGAATCCGAAGCAGTCTCGTTTTAGTCGCCCGATTGGAAGAGACAAACCGGAAAGCTCGAAGACTCCGCAAGTCTTCGATATAATGGCTCAACTAGCCAATATTCCAGCACGGATAACGCTGTATGAGTTGCTGCGGTTGTCCAAGGAAACCAGGGAGGCTTTGCAAGAAGCTTTGGCCAATTCAGAGGTGTTTCTGACTCAAATCAAGCCGGTGCCTGAAGAGCCAGAACCGCTGAGTCAACAATGCAACATAGCGACTAAGAACCTTCCCTGCATTACTTTCACCAAAGAGGATATGCAGACGAAGAATTCGAACCACGATCGACCGCTATACTTCATCGGGTACATCGGCTCCAGCAAAGTCAACCGAATCCAAGTGGATCCGGGTTCTGCTGTGAGTATTATGCCGCTTCGCCCTCGACATTCCAGTTAGTAAGTTGGCGTCCACAGGCACTGTTATCTATGGATTCAATACTAGCGGGTCAAGACCCTTGGGTAAGATCCGGATAAAATGTCAAATGGGTGATTTGAAGAAAGAAGTCACATGTTATGTGATCGATGCCGAAACTTCATATAACTTACTATTGGGTCGGCCTTGGATCCATAGTAATGTTATAATTCCCTCCACACTCCATCAGTGTTTAAAGTATGTCGACACTGATAATAAGGTTAGGACGGTGGTCGCAAATAAGCAACCATTCAAAGGGTATGAGAATTATTTCACTAATTCTCTCCTTTATGGTAACGAATCTGATACTGAATCATCGGCCCATGGCACGGACAGCGGAGAAGAAGCTGATACCGAAGCCGGATTTGATTACAATGGAGGTTATGTTTTAAACGACATTGTACCCTTTGTAATGAACCTTGACGATTAATAATAAAATAAATAACGATTTGGAGTACTCACTGTCTCTTGATGATGTGATAAAAGAATTGTACAATAATCCTGATTTGTATATGCCGCTTCGATCGTCCTATATAACAAAGGAACGCCTCCAGCATTCTTTCGGAACAACCATGGCCGTCCCGAACAAAATAAGAGGCGCAAAAGAAGTGATTTACGTTAAAGGAAAAGGCGAACATAGCTACAGCTGGGGGAAGCTTTCAAAGCCCTAATGGCGAACATAGCTACAGCTGATCCGTCCACAATGGAAGACGACGATCAAATGCCAACATGGGAAGACCCATGGGTTCATCACCTGAACCTGCAGTATGGTGATAGGTTCGAACAGAGAGAACCCCCCACTGAAGATAAAATAGTCCAAATTAACATGGGTGACGAGGCCAACCCGAAGCCCATATTCATCAGTGATAGCCTTTCCCCAAATGAGAAGGAAGAGTTAATTGCTCTCATCAGGGAGTGGAGCAACATCCAGATTGGCTAGCCAATATCGTTCCAGTCATGAAGAAGAACGGTAAAATCAGGATTTGTATTGATTTCAGAGACCTGAATACGGCATGTCCAAAAGATGATTTTCCTCTCCCAATCACGGATGTTATTATCGACAATACATGCGGATTTGAGAGAATGTCTTTCATGGATGGGTTTTCAGGATATAACCAAATCAAGATGCATCCAGATGACGAGAAGCATACAGCGTTTAGAACGCCCCTCGGTGTCTTTTGCTACACCGTGATGCCTTTCGGTCTAAAGAATGCAGGCGCCACATACCAACGAGCAATGACTAAGATTTTCCCAGAACATCTTAGGAAAACAGTCGAGTGCTACGTTGATGATTTGGTTGTAAAAAGCCGCAACAAAGAAGATCACATCAAGGACTTGAAGACGATGTTCGATCTCATGCGAAGCCATCAATCGAAGATGAACCCTACTAAATCCTTCCTTGGAATGTCTAGCGGAAAATTCCTTGGATTCGTCGTTACCACTAAAGGTATACATATCGATCCTGACAAAGTGAAGGCGATACACGAACTGCAACCCCCTAGAAATCTGAGAGAGCTCAGAGGGTTGCAAGGGCGGCTAGCTTACATCCGGCGGTTCATCTCAAACCTTTCTGGGAAGTGCCAACCATTCTCTAAGCTAAACAAGAAAGGGGTGTCATTCATCTGGGACGACGCCTGCCAAAAAGCGTTCGAAGATATCAAAACGTATTTGGCTAATCCTCCTGTTCTCGTTGCACCGAAATCGGGTAAACCGTTCTTGATTTACATCAAGGCGATGAACCACTCGATAAGTGCTTTACTAGCACAAGACGACGATAACGGTCACGAACAGGCAGTTTATTACCTAAGTCGAACCTTGATAGGTGCTGAGTCTCGATATCCGATGATTGAGAAAGAATGTCTCGCATTGGTATTCGCGATGCAAAAGATGCGGCATTACTTGGTTGGACAGACGATTTACGTCATTTCCAATGTTAATCCAGTACGGGTGTTTATGACGCAACCGGCCTCTATGAATTAGCGGTTAGCGAAATGAGCTCTTCTCTTGTCCCAATATGATTTGCACTTCAAACAACAGAAGTCAATCAAAGGACAAGCAATTTGTGATCTTTTGGCGGCAAACCCGACCACAGATACGGCAGAAGTATATGATGACTTGCCGGACGAAACCCACGAGGTTAACACTACGTCGCACCAACAAGTATGGCAATTATATTTCGATGGTGCTTCGAGGGCAGTTAATAGGGTAATAACCCCGGAAGGTTCTACAGTTTCTTCCGGGGTTGGGGTTGTCCTAATCTCCTCGGGGAAGCATGTGATGCCTCGAGCTTATTCATTAACTAGTCCGTGCTCTAATAACGAAGCCGAGTACAACGCGCTTCTCATTGGACTCAGTTTCGCCAAGGAGCTGGGGGTCGAATACCTCGAAGCTTTTGGGGATTCTCAATTGATAGTCAACCAAGTCCGTGGAGAGTATGAAGTCAGGAACCAAGACCTGATCCCGTACCACCAGGAGGCCATCAAAATGGCAGAATCTTTTGAAGAATTCTTTTTTGAATACATCCCTCGTCTCTAGAACGCTTATGCGGATGCACTGCCAGCACTAGCGGTATCACTTGCGCAGCCTCCCGACACTGAACTACTAGTCACGATAAGGACGCATCAGCTCTGCATACCCATATACGATATGGATATTGAAGAGGATGATGATGGAAACTCGAACGCAAAGGAGGTGAATTCAACCCAAATTGGGTCTGAGTCCCGAGATTGGCGTTTTCCTATCATTGAGAGGATGTAAAAGAAAGAGAATCAATTCGCCGAAGAGCGCCAAGATTCTTCTACAATACTGAGACCCATACGTTATACCGTAGAGGGTATGATGGTTTATTACTCCGATGCCTTTCGAACAAAGAAGCAGAAGAAGTTCTTAAGGAAGCACACGAAGGAGAATGTGGTGCGCATCAGCCCGGTCCCAAACTGTATGATCGTATCAGGAGAATGGGATACTTTTGGCCAACAATGGTTCGTGACGCAATCGAATACGCCCGAGAGTGTCGTATCAGGAGAATGGGATACTTTTGGCCAACAATGGTTCGTGACGCAATCGAATACGCCCGAGAGTGTCGTGCTTGTCAAATACATGCAAATTATATGCACCAACCACCAGAGCAGTTGCACACGTCAACTACGTCTTGGCCGTTCGAGACATGGGGTATGGACATTGTTGGTCCTATTTTTCCCCCTTCAGTTAAAGGGGATCGATTCATCCTCGCAATCACAGATTACTTCTCAAAGTGGGCTGAAGCAATTCCGATTAGAGAAGTGAAGACGAACAACGTCATCAATTTCATCAAGCATCATGTCATATACCGACACGGCGTGCCAAGACGGATCATTCATGACAACGGTCCATAGTTCATAAGCAACGCCTTCATTAGGTTTTGTGACAAGTTCAAAATTGAAGAGGTTTCGTCAACAGCTTACAAGACGATCATTAAGATCCTGTTAAAGCTCGTGAAGACCAATAAACGAGACTGGGACGATAAACTCAGTGAAGCACTCTGGGCTTATCGCACCACCATACGCACGCCTACAGGAGCCACCCCGTATTCGTTGGTATACGGATGTGAAGTTGTGCTACCATTGGAGATCCAAATCCCATCCCTTCGGATCGCCCTCGCAACCGAAATGACGACAGAAGAACAGCATCAAAAACGTCTCGAAGAACTCGAGAGGTTGGATGAAAAGCGCTTGGAAGCTCAACAACACATCGAGTTTTATCAAGCCAGAATATCTAGGGCTTTTAACAAGAGAGTCCGACAGAGAAGCTTCAAAGAAGGAGATCTGGTCCTCGCTGCTCGTCGACCGATAATCCTCAACTCCAAGAAGAAAGGTAAATTCGAACCCAAGTGGGAAGGACCGTTTGTGATAGACACAGTCTATTCAAACGGGAAGTTCCTGATTACTCAAGAGGGCGACAGGCAATTAATGCCAATAAATGGGAAGTTCCAGAAAATCCCTCACTGATCAATTTCAATTGACAGTGGGTCCACTAAAAATGTCTTTCTGGCCCTCTTAACTCTTTCCATGAACAAGAGGTCCACTTTCATTTCGGAGTCCCCTTTCGATAAATGAAAGAACTCCCTTCTTCTTCTCTTTGGTTAAGCCCTCTCATGGAAGAACCAATTTTCAGTTTAGATAACCAATCCTATAAAAGGCAAGTTTATCTAGATTTTCCAGATTCTCGGAGTGGAGATCCCACTTCTAGTTTCTTTTTCGCTGGAAATAGAATATAAAATTCTTCCTTTCCAGAATCAAGGAATAGAATATAAATTTCTTCCTTCCTTGTATTCGGGTTTGCCTTCACCCTAAAAAAAGACCGGGAAACAGAATATAAAATTCTTCCTTTCCCGCACCGATCTTTTCTGAAATTTGTCAATTTAGGATTCATCCTAGGAAGTTTATCCCGAATCCTAAGCAGGGATAAGTCTGCGCCTAACACGCGCTGCCGGTTTAGTCTTTTTCCGCACAAAAAGACACCAGAGTCTGATTCTGGGGTATTTTATCCTGAAACCTAAGCAAGGATAAGTCTGCGCCTGACACGCGCTGCCGGTTAGTTCTTAACCGTTTAAAAAGAACACCCGTCCACATATTCAACATTGTGGCAGGTTGTTATTAATAACACCAAAATCCATGCCTTACACGCATGGGGAATTTCATCCTGAATCCTAAGAAAGGATATGCCGACGCCTAACACGCGTCGCCGGTTTAGTCTTTTTCCGTGGAAAAAGACACCATAGTTCGATTCTGGGGTATTTTATCCCGAAGCTTAAATAGGGATAAGTCAGCGTCTAATACACGTTGCTGGGTAGCCTATTCCCATAACAATGGTGAAGTCTACGTATTCGAAGTCGTAGCAGCAAAGTCTGAGAGAATTCACTCTCTCAGCACAACGTTATATGCGGAACGGATTTAGACAATTCGCATGCTAGACCGACTCAAACGATAGTCGGTAAAGGCTAATCAAATCCGTTAAAGGCTGGGTGTTAGCCAAAAATCCTAAAGTCAACACCTAACACGTGCCGCCGGGTAGCCTATTCCCGTAACAATGGCGAAATCTATGTATTCAATATCATAGCACAAAGTCTTAGAGAATTTACTCTCTTAGCACAACGTTACATGCGGAACGGATTTAGATAATCCGCATGCTAGCCCGACTCAAACGGTAGTCGATAAAGGCTTATCAAACCCGTTGAGGGCTGAGGGTTTGCCAAAAATCCTAAAAGAATTATGGTCAATCATTTCAAACGGAATGAGGAATCATAATAAAGATAAAGACAAAAACCAGTTCCACTAAAACGATCAAAAGTCAAAACATTCAGCAAATAAAATCATACATCAAGCGTATGGCCAAAAATCTGCTGATTAAGCTTAGACAGCTTCTCATCATAAGCTTGCCTTAGCTCAGCTTTGATGGACTCCTCGTTGGTGGCTAAAGTCTTCGTAGCAACCTCCTCCGTCTCGGTCAGCTTCTGCTTCAAAGATTTCAACTCCTCAGATAAAGCAGTGTGGGCTTGCTGATCCTGTATCTTCGTCATCTAAAGAATACTCAAAGTCTCCTCTTTCTCACGGAGCTCTCTTCGGAGCTGGTCTATCTGGGTCTCACAAGAGGCAATAGAAGAGTCAAGCTAAGTGAGTGAAGATGATCTAGCAGCAAGGTGGGCCTTAATTCGGTCCACTCGATCCCGTTGCATCTGAATCTCGAGCTCAGCAAAAAGCCGAGTATCGCGTCATGTCTGTAAGCGAGTATCAAACTCGGCAGCAATGAATGAAGAGGCACCTGCATCCCGGAGCTCGCGAAACATCCGAAGCTCATGCTCTAGGCAATCAAGGTCATCAACGATAGCCTTCGCCAGATTCGGGTATCCTGCGTCCCTTATGGAATTTATCTTAGAATCAAGGAAAGGTTTAAACTGATGAAGGAAAAATCCGCCGTGGAAGAGCTTGCCAATCATAGCATTCACGAAGGAGAAGAAAGAGCGGACTTCTATGCAAATGATGATCTTCTCAGGGTCATCGTCTGATAATAACTCCCTCACAAGAACATGGAGCCGAGAAGACAACCCTACATAAAAAGGACCGTCAAAAACCCTAAAAGAGGAAATAAATGACATTTCTCAGTTGCCCAATCTATACCTTCTTCCCCTTGAGTCACTGGGGGTGGTGGAGGTGTAACGGCTGGGGGGGGATCAACTGGTGTAGTTGGTCCCACAGCCGGCTCAACAGGATCAGTCTCGACAAAAGCTCCTGTCAAATACAAAATAGAATTTTCAGATGCATCACATTATAGTTGCAGTAGTCAGAAATTGGCTAATCCTATAATTAACTTGAGAAGAGCTACGTACCTTCGGAAAAACCATCCTCGGGATTCTTAGGGAGCGTAGACTCAGGAAATACATCTCCAGGCAACTGGTCATCAATTTGAGGAGAGCCATACATAAAGTGGAGCATAGGAGTGTCCACAAGCAAGCCTTCCTCGTCAAAATCATCAGTCGAGAAATCTGACACAAGAGAATATAAGTACGAAAGGAGAATAAAGAGACTACGACCAATAGAAATGAGTTACCTCTTATGGGTGCGTCAGCCTCTCTATTCCCAAGATCCACGTTTGCCTCCTGCAAATTATCTAAAAGAGCAAGAAGCATAGAGACAATTAGGGAATGCACAAATTCCAAATCATTCAACTCCTTTGTGTATTGTTAATGGTATATGTACCTGGATTCATCGAACCGGGTCCTACATTGACGGTCTCACTAATGTCGCCAGCTTCTGCAGGCCTTTCTACCTGGTTCGGTGAGTCGGGCTCACCAGAAGATGTAAAATCATAAAAAACAGGATCAGGACTCATCTCTCTCTTCCCATGCTCTCCTATATAGAGATAGAAAAGCATGAGTCAAAGTTCTGAATGATCAAGAGGTTGGTCTATAGGGTAGATGTTACCTCCATCACTGGCAGGATCATCACTGGCCAAATCCATATCAGATGCTCGCGAAACTGCACGCGGCTTGCGGGCTAATCTCTTCCGCCTAGCGGCAGGAGCAACAATCGAAGGTCTCGTCTGGGAAGAAGGACGGAATTCTTCATCTTAGTCAGCTGTGGTCCCTGAAACATCAAACCATTGTCAGCTTTAATAATTCTGGAAGATAAAAGGAAAAAGTAAGAAATTGACCTCGTTAAAGACAGTCCTCGTGATCTTCAAAATCTCCGCCTGAAGCCTCATCAACAGAATTAAAGATCTTCTTTCCCTTTTCGTCAATCCGACGAGTCTTGTGCCGTACCCTTTGTAACCGAGCATTTTCCCAAATCGTACGAGAATCAGCCGGAGAAGCCTCCTCAGCCTCTAGCTCTGCAATCGACTTCACGGGGACAGTTTTATTAGCTGCTAACAACCACTTGCAGCTTAAGAATGTGAGGTTCAACTGCCGCTCAGCACTCGGGAGACTGAACTTAGCACCAGTACAGCCTGTCACGGTCCACAACCATGCACGAAGACCGTCCACCAAACCGTCGTGGGTCCGAAGCTGCTGTCGTGGATTCCCGACATAAAGCTGATCATAGCCAAACTGGCGAGCGAACCGGCTGGGTAGGTATGGCTCTATAAAACACTGATCCCTCACCCGGAAAGTCAGATAACCCGGCCAGCCGATGTCTAAATGAGTCCGATACTCCCTCAGCCTCTCCTCATCAATCAGACACTCGCCGTATTGGCCGGAGAACTGCGGAAAGCAAGTGGAAAATTCCCAACACTTATGGACCTGTACCTGCTGTCTGATGTCAAGGAATCCTCGTCCCTCCCACTTAATGTTCTCAAGCAACTGTAACAGGGGAACGGAGGGATCTGTGGCATTTGGTACCGACATCATATAAGAACGATGAAGGACGAACCAAGCCATCAAATAAGTGTACGGAAGCTGCACCTTAATAGTAGGAATCTGAGCCGGCGAATCACTTTCCTTCCGTGTAAAAGCACTAGAAATCTGTCGAAGCCCTCGATGAATGTTAGCCACCATCACCGGAAGAAGCGAAAGTTCCTTTTTGTAGGCGTGAACCGCTGGGTAGAGCACCTCCAATGGCAAGATATCACTGGACTGATATGGGACCACGCATTTCTTTAACCAGATAGCGAGGTAACCGGCGAGAAGGGTCATCGGTCGAATCAGCACGGTGGCATGCCACAAGAATGATTTAAACTTGGTCCCTGCAGGAAAGCCACTCTCAGGACTGCTAATGGTATAGGAATGGGCGTCAATCTTCTTCAGTAGACTATTAACCCCTGAAGGAATGAGTGGTGCCAACTCACAAATAGCCTCGCCAGAATTGCTCTCTAGATTTCTGAACAAATAAGACGCAAACTGCTTCTGGCTCACATGGGATTTAGTCCTCTTCGCTAAAGGCTCAGACTGCGCCAAAGCGATATGATAGTGACATGTGAGGTCCCATAAAGTCTCATAGCAGTCGGGCATGTGATCCTTCAGCTGACTTAATTCATGGTTGGAGGGAAAATATTCCTGATATAGCATCTGTCCCATAGGCAAACCAGAAATCCTGTGCATCTCATGGAGGGCCAAGCCCAACTCCCCTTGCCGGGTCAGAAAAGTATTCGAATCTGGAGTATAAAGCTCACACAAAGCGAAGAAATGCTTCGCGCTGACAGGCAAACCATACATGGTGGCACGAACGGCTGCATATAGACCACAAGCGTGCAACTCCTCGCTCCATCGGCTTAAGACGTACTTCGTCATGCGAGTCCACCAAAGCTTGTCCAAAGAATGAACCCAACCATAAAATCTGTGACGTGTCGCAAGCATCTACCGTCCTAAAGCAGCGAGGCGATTCTTCAAAGTAGAAGCAGAGGCAAGAAGCTCGTTACGCGGCGGTGCATCCAACCCCAATACTCCAGGATGCAATCCAGTGATATGACTCCTGCTCGAACCAGGAGCTGCCTGATGAGTGATGTAGCCACAGTGAATGCTCTCATGCTCCTCTGTCAAGCGCCACGACATCTCCCGGGTCACAGCCTGACGCCTGAGCTCAGTCAACGAACGATGCCGAGGAATCTTCGGCAAATATATGAAACCACTGCCAGTTTTATGGAGCCACTGCTCGGCGTCAATAAACACTGCATCCGGATCTCTGGCAGAGTCGCCAAATAAAAAGTCAGTCTTCCTGAGAGGCTGAATAGAACTGGCATCCTTCACGAAAGGCGCATCTGTAATCAACTGTCGAAGAGCTCGATGTCCACCTTCCTTCACCACTTGGGCAACCTCTATCGACGTGCCCGAAACAAACTGGGGAGTAACTGGAATAGGAGAAAAATCATCGGAAGTCGAATAATACTCGCCATGACGCCCGTACACTGCGTGAGAGGAGAACGCTCCAGAAGGATAGCCCACTGGAAATGAACAGTTAAACATTTGTCAGTCTCAATTATAAAAGGAAGTTGAACTCATCCTACGAACGGGTAAGATAGAGTCGCTGCCTTATAAAGGGTGAGACGATTTGGCCACATTATGCACTTATAAGGTAGGATATATCAAAAAAAAAACATATCCCTGCTTTATAAAGCACAATGCAGCGTCAAAACGCCCCCTTTATTGATTTTGAGATATGGTTTTTAACCAAGCAAAACCCATCTTTAAAGCGTCGATCACCACCAAGGAGAATCAAGGCTCTTCCCGATTGCCTCACCAAGGAGAACAAAATGGGAATAAAAAGGACCAATTTGTAAATTTCCAAGAAAAAATTGACTAATTTGTAAATTTCCAAAAAAATAGCTCACCAGCATAAGAGGGAGGCACGCCATCAGCCGACGCGGTAGAGGATTGACCTCTCGCAATACGAGACATAGAGACCTGCAAAATAAATTAAGGGATCAGATCCAGGAAAAAGTTCCTCTTTTTTTGCAATCCTCCCCCTGAAAGATGAGCTCGAGGCGCCAAATCTTAATCCTAACCCTCGCATGCGATCCCACAAATTCATAAATTGAATTAAGCATGAAATATGCTAAAATTGCGGAGGATTTACCTGAGGGAAAGCTCGAAGATCCGACAAAAATCAAATCTTGAAAGAGGCTCGAACCACGCGCTCGAGGGGGCTGAGAGAAATTCTAAATATGGAAATTTTGAGAGATTTTTCAGTCTAAGATCCAAAGGAAGGCTAGATCTAAG